>NC_056574.1:28887601-29187601 GCF_018340385.1 Cyprinus carpio | reverse complement strand
AACAACAGGCGCGTGCGCTCACACACACCGAGCAGACATAGACGGAAGTTCAGTTATTACTATTTAAAAGTGTGTTGATCGTATCCATTCTATTCTTAGCCACTGCATAAAAAGGCAGACGCTGGCTCGAACATTTCCGGCTGAATTTTCTTATCGCGCTCCCCCATGCTCCTCAAATGGATGAAAATCCAGCATGTAGCCTCTGGATAGCGTTTCTCTGCTCATTTTTCATGTGCTTTCAATCGTTGCTCTGTGTAGACCGTTATGAATTAGAGAGAGGTTTGATATTGATTTATTTCCAAATGGGTAATTATTCGTGCATTAGGAGACAGGGGAAACACCTGGAAAACTCACCTTAGCTTACATAAAATAAATCCTAGCTACATACAACTGCTACTGTTGGCCTAATAAAATGACGAATTCAATGAGAGACAAAAGGGCTAAAAGATTCCGTATGGGACCAAAAACATGACTGCATTAAGCCACCATGCTTAGTGATAGTATTGTATTCACTGTGATCGTTTAGTGATTGCGAAAACATGATAAACACTATGATCGTTTAGTGGTACAAACAGACGACTTTTATTTTATGTATCTTTATTTACGGAATATATTTAACATTCCACAGAAAATGGTGTGCGTTATAGAAGTTAGCCATACCGAAATTTCTTTAGTATTATTTTTATTAAATATATTTTAAAATGGGATTGTCTTTCGCTTATGTCTTGCTCTATCAAGTGTGATAAAGTTTGCTTTAAATTAGTCAAAATGATAGAAGGTTGGAAAATTTAATTGCGAAACAGCAGCTTAGATTATACATTGCTCCATCTTGTAAGTGTACATTTGGATGCAATAAGAGGACAATATGGCCGACATCCTATCCAAAGACTAAGGAAACTTGTTATGAACTATCGGACTACTGTCTGATAACAAGCATTTCCATATCCCGTAACATATACAAGCCTATTCATTAATTATCAAAACGCAAAATAAATTGATGTACAATTATCTATATTTACTTTATGGACATTTAAATGGTTTTACTCTAAGATTTTAATGCTGATACTTACATTACTCGGCTGGCATACTAAGATTTAAAATGTAACAATTATTAATGTTGTCGTTAATAATTATTAATTAAATATAAAGGATGCATATTTGATTGCATAAATGTTATTTAATCTATATCACTGTCTTTTTATGATGAACCTAACTGTATGACTACACATGAACACAGCTATTTTTTTCTGCATAGATAGGGACTCTTAATGTCTATCTAAACTGACTGGCATTTTGAATCATTTATTCAACCTCGGCTGTCACTAAACTCGTGAAATCAGATATGAGATCCGTCTGGCGAGTCCCTGCACGAAAAAAAAGTCTCATCTTTTCGCCCCCTGCGCATCCTCTAAAATGATCTCGAATATTGTTTTTGACACAGCGCCCGGCAACAAGGAACGCTGCTGGAATTATACATTTTGAACGTGTTCGCCATGCCGGTGTGCCCATTAATATTTGATAGGAGCCAAGGAGTTATTCTAATTTTGCTACACAATGGTTTGTATTACCGAGGTGGAGAGGAGGTGAATAAAACAATGGCAAGCCTATAAACCAAAGGGTCCCTTACCTCATTATTATTATTATTATTCCTGTTGTTCATTTATTGCTGTTAATAGTAACAATAACTGTTATATTTTTATTTTGACCTTAATCCCATGGATTACAATAAACGTATGTTTTAATGTCTGTGTGAATAAAACAATAAAGATCGATTAACCTCTTTGTTTGTGGTCGTCTTCTTCAGCGGCGCATGTGCATTGCACAATTATTGCCATCTCTACGAAATAACATTAACACGTCATAAACAAGATTTACTACAGGTAAAGTCGCTCACTTGACAAGCCTCCTCCTCGTGCGCAGATAAGGGGGGGAATCCAGTTCAAATAGCATGCCAGCCAATGAGGCAGATTTCTGTGCTATTCTTTCAGTTTTAACAGTATTTAAATCAGTTGTAGGGGAAAAAAGGGTTTGTAACAATGAAAAAGCTATCAAAGTCTTCTGTAGCTACTCAAGCAAGCCAGAAAAGCCTACTCTTAAGTTTGTAAATAAAAAAGGAATTTCAGAAGAAAGAAAAAAAGATCTTTGTGTCTGAGAGGCTAGTCCGTGACCCTCTTTGAGCTTAAAGGCAATTCAAGCTCTGTCAGTGCTCTAGTTAAGAATAAACTAAAGCAGTAGCTACCCTTTCTGCTCAGTAAGTACTCCAATTAAGTTTTTACACCATGAAGAAAAACAGCTGCAGTCCAGGTATGAGACCCCTGGCTATGAGTTTCCTGGCGGGCGCGGACACTTTTATGAGATTTACAAGGCGACGAGGCGTTCCCGTTTTGCCAAATTTAAACAAATCTTCCCTTAATTGGTAATTGCATATTCAGTAACTCAAGACCTGCAGCTACTTAGCCTTCATATTAGTCGCTGATCCATTGTTGTAAATCGTTCGCGATAATCAACTTGGGGGGCTTAAAGACGAAGGGAGAGGGCAAAAGCGAAGGGTTCGCGGGCCGTTTTCGAATCAGAAAGTCGGATAGCCTCAACAGTAATCCGGGGAATCTCTTCCTCGTTCCCGCATATATCGTGGCTCGCCCATCATATTCAAAGAGAAATGATTTATCGCGCAGACGGCCATAAACAACACAACTCCCTCACAAATACACAATGGCAGCCCCGCTGCCGCTGACACACATATCACTATAAATCAAGCGAAGTAGCTGGCTGAAAAGACGGTACCGAGAGTGAGAGAGAGAGAGGGACATGCAGAGGAAGGGAGAAAGATGGTTTATGTGGGACGGTGAAGAAAAGAAGAGTAGGCTAAAACGCTGCTTTTCAAAATAAATATATAGTGATATGAATGGAGCACGGTGTAATGCTATGACATGTCGCATCACTCCTGTTGGCAGCTGAATTCAAACGATGGAATGGGTTTGTGAGACACATGCATGATGACAAGGGATGGCGAGGATGAGTATTTCTGGACGATATTTACCACAACACCACAAAACAGCAAATAAATGCAAGGAGTCGGGGTAAGCCTGGAACGGTGGCGGCGGTCGAAGTGGCGTTCCCCGTTTCCTCGTATACTCACAAGCTTCACACGGTGAGACGCTCCCCCGTCCAAATTTGTTTTATTGCAGCCTCGGTGAGGGTCTCTGCCTGTGCTTTTTTTTCGCTCCGCTATAGGGCTTGTTTTTAAAAGGACAGTTGAATTTCACGTCAGACACTAGGAGACCATGTCTGCGATATTCCTGACGAATACATATCTATTCTGCAACCACTGCATTAATTATTTAATGAATCACGTGACCAGGAGGGGGAAGGGGGCACCACGGCTTGCACGCTCGCGGGATTACTATGACCCAACACTCCACAGCTACACTACATTCTGTTCTGTCCTTTTTATTGGTAAAATGAAATTCTTCATACTATTCAGGACAAAGGTAAAGAAAAAAGTTTGTTACTGCACGACCGTGGGCTGTATGTGGTAAATGGTAACCTATGTGGTATGGGCTAATTATAAAGGCTTAGTTTGCTTGCAAGTGGTACAAGTTTTCTGTCTGCTATAACGCCTAAGTATTTTTATTACAGGCATTTGTTTATTAAAAATATTATTTTTCATATTGTTGCCGTATTCAGTTGTTCATTTGAAAAAGACTACATTTGTAAACAGCATTTTAAATTTCTACTCTGCGATAATTTTAAAGTCAAAATATTGTCCTTAATGTTATACTGATGTCTTGTTTGATTTTTTTCTGTAACACTACTTTGAATATACATCAAATAATGATAAATAAAAAAGAGACTCTCTCTCTCTGTGTGAAGAAATTCTTACGATAACAAGCACTCTGATGAATGGCTGTTGGCATTACAACTGATATCACATACCCAATTTTCATCACTGATTCTTTGCCAGCTTATTTAAGACTACAACTGCACGCGTTTGTGACATTTTGTCGAAATTAAGTCAGTTTAACGGTTTAAACATTTCCAATGCAGAGAGCACCTTTGTAACAAGTTAGTAGATTTGTAGATGTTTGATTTAGCTCAAAATTATCCACATTATCAAACTGTTATTTTTTATATTTAAAGTAATATTATTATTAATATTTTGTGGAGTTCTTAGGCTGTGCATAGACAGGTAGCATGCGACAGATAAGGTGGGGGGGTCTCTTTCGGAGACCCTGCCGCGAGCCCTAAGCAACAATGGGATGCCCTTCTGCACAGCGCTGAGGCAAAACGGAAACAATAGACCTGGGGCTGAGTCAAAAGAAACGGATCAGTACAGAGACTTTGAAGGTCAAACAATAGCCTGACTTGGTGTGTGCTTCGAAGAAGCCTAGCAAAGAATCTGCACCGTCTTTTCTATAGCTACTTTCAGTCAAAACAGCTTGAAGGAACGAATAAAACGCGCGATTAAAGTGTAGGCAGCTTCGCAGCAGTTTTTATCAAATGCAAAGACTATTTGCCAAAGAAGGTAGATGCAATAAAAATAAGTTTTATGTGCAAATGAACCTCTGCAATTTTCTTCTCAAAAGTGCCATTCAGTCCATGGTTTTTTTTTTTTTTTTTTTTTTTTTTTTTTTTTTTTTCATTTGCAAGATAGCTGTGGCGGTATAAATACAAACAAATACATATGACGAACCAGGTTACGTGTGAATTATATCAATGTTAACGTTAAAGCAAATATATTAAAACATGCATGTATGTGGCTCTGTGTTGACTGCTTTGTAAGACTGAAATGAAACTATGTGATTCCCAAATGGATAACGATTGCACATGTGATTTTAAAATATATGACTTTATGAATTAATCACGATATATTTTTTCAGGTTCATAAAAAAAACTACTAAGTAATTTGTTATTATAAAGTCTATATTTGAGAATTTGATTATTTAAAAAAAATGGAAATACATGCAGGCTAGTAATGTTAACAACAGTAATAAATAATACCTAATGATAAAAGTCATTCGAAAAGGCGATTGTTTTGTTCTTGCATGTCTTTAAATTATTTTAGGACAATGGGAATATAGTTAAATTCGTATTTCAATTAGTGAACAAATAATCTGCAAAGTTAAAACGAAATACAAGCATGTAGAAACCGAATCTTTAAAATAAACGTACAATTTGAATAAGAATTATAACAAAATTCGATGCCAGTTTATTAATTTGTTCTGTGTCGCGAGCTTTTAACAATGCAAGTAATAAATGCATTTGATATTTCTTTAATAATTGTAATTTACTAAACGTGCATGAGCAAGATCACCGGTAATGATAATAAAACAACCAGTATTCTTCTTCTTATTATTATTGCTGTTGTTATTATTATTATAAGAAAAGAGAGATCTCAGATTATAAAGAAAAAATTGTCAATGAATATCCCAGATTTTAAATGCGCTTAAGTAAACAACGTTTGGCTACAGGCTAGGTTTATATAGAGAGGCGGAGATTGATTTACGACACTGAGCATACCTGAGCATATTGTGGACTGTAAATCTGTCAAAAGCGGCATGAACGCGTAGTGCCTTTATATAATATATATATATATATATATATATATATATATATATATATATATATATATATATATATATATATATATATATAAATAAGAATATTTATATTCTTTGATGGGGAAACTCGCTGGACAGCTGGTTAAGTAAACCATGCATTTTCCATGTGTCAGTTTCGTTTGTTGTAAAACAGCAATCAGGGAAAGTATTTAGAGAACAATAAATAACAATAATTTTAATTCAAAATAATGATTTATTATATGTTCACGTGCTATCAGCGAATCTAATCATTATGACTATAATACGCGGTAGGAATAGCTGTATCATGCGCGAATTGTTAGTTGCATATTAAATTAGAAGACACGTTTTCAAAAGCCAAGAGTAACAAATAAAGCAACAGAATATCCCTCTTTAGTGAGCTCACTCATTACTCTTCGCTATCCCAGGAAATAATGAAATCTGTATAGCAGCAGCCATTCAGTTAGTTAAATATTAATATCGAATGAAGAGGAGCCCGGTTGGAGAGATACTGAGAGTTAAAGAAATTAATGCACGCCTAATCTGCATTTTTCAAAACAAAAGATTAAACATATTTACTGAATAGTTGTAACAGACCATGTGTAGATAGAGATCGGTAATAGTACAGTAATATTGATGAAATAGTAGATTAGTAATGCAACAGAAGGGAGGGGTTGCGTTTTGCTGGCAATGTTAACAATGGTGATTTGCCTTACTTAATATGTGTCTTTTTAAAACACACAAACACACACACGCGCACACGCACACAAACAGGCTCTCAGCCCTGGCCCACAAAGCTGGCGTGCGCGGGCCATATATCTCTGTGACTATGCGGTGCTGACCTCCGCTCCGTGGCTTTTCACAATAATAATTCAGCAATGCGCGAGGGCTATTTGTTTCGCAATTAGCGGCGTGAGCTAAAACAGGCACCACACCATCACATCAGCGTTACAAGGCCAAGCGGCGAGCTTTCCAACAAACCTTGAAGGAGGGAGTGGAGACCAGAACAAGGAGAGCAAGAAGGAGGGGGCTTACATGATACAATGCGAGGCGCTGTCACACAAAATAGCCGTCATATTTCTGGAGCGGAAGGCCCTCCTGGCCTCCCTTACAGTGTTACAGCTACTGAAATACATATAAAGGAAATCTTAAAGTAATTTCGCGGTGTGTATTCTGCAGGTCTTGAACCGCATGGTGACTATTCGGGCCTTTCACAAGATGCTCTAACCAAAAGACGGGAGAGATGTTTAAGGATGGGTCTTTGCAAGGCCACTGCTGCTGTTGTTTTAAGGGCCCCGATAGTTTACTAGCCTGTCTGAGGGAAGAGATAGCACAGTGCCCTCGGGTTACAGTGCCCCGGCCGCGCTGTTATGACAAACTCGCCCTAGGGCTTTGTTGACCATGTAAAACGTAGCGCTGTCCTGTCCGCGCCGGGTCAAGGGTTTCAGAGGGGTCAGTCTGAGCCTTCGCAACAGACCTAATCGGTCAGAAAAACATGTCCTCCAGTTGAACTCATTGCTGCCATTCTGCCTGCTTGCTGCAAGAATCGATTTTTTTTTTCTGTCATCCTTCAGTTCCCTCAATATCAGTTTCTATATTTTTGCATATTTTGCCATGCTTCATGCTACATAGTTCCGCAGAGAGAGGCGAAAGCCGTAAACCAGAACCACTGGCCTTTTCTCCAATACGCACAAAAGATTGATTTGAAGGGATTAAACGGCGGTGAGCCCGTATCAGAGCATTGGTGCTCATCTAACCACACAACATGCAACTGAAGCAATTTGCTGCAAGTCGTTTGTTTTAGGCAAATAGTTGCTCTCGAGACATTCTCTTCGGTGCTGTTCATTCCTGTCTGACCAACAGAGCAACGAATAATTTATTCTCGAAACCGACCGCTTTGCACCTGTGTGCCACCCAAGCTCTCTGATGGAATAAAAAGGCGTTTTAGGGTGGAGAAACACATACACACGCGCACACAAACAACATGATATGAAAAAGAAATAAAGTGCCATTAACAACAGTCGTTAGGGCAGCGTGTCAAATTGTCAGCTAGAAGACTTACATATTGCATATATAGATATTGCTCAGATGTGTATGTGGCACATTACAACTCATGCATATTCACATTGTTGATAGAAGACACACATGCGCGTTCACACGCACATGAAGGGACAAACAGACGATCGCGTGCACACTTTTTTTTTTTTGGCCCTCCATACTACTTCAGCATCAACACCCACAAATACACAATCTAACAATGCTACAGATGTGTTACTCCAAGACGCAAAGGAAAACATGCTACCACTTTAGTTGTGATGGCACACACTTAGAAGTTATCGTAAACACACGACAACCGGTTCCCAAAAGCTACCCTTTCTGTCAAAGCAGCCATAAAACCCATCCGTGGCACAACACGACAAATGTGCCTCTGCTACCCTACTGCGAGAAGGCCATAAAGCAATAAAACTCAAAACACTAAAAGTGTGGGAAATAAAACAAAGTACTGTACCTTAACTGCTGCCATCCCTTGTCCTGCGAAGATTCTCACTCGCGCTAACATTTTCAAGAGATTCTTCATGGGACATCCCTCGCCAAAAAAGTTTTCTTGTGGCATGACTTAGTGAAAAGAAGATGGTAGAGGAGGGAGGGGGGATGTCTTCAAGTGCCCTTCAAGATTTCACTCCCCTCCTAGCAGACGGTCCGAGCAGTTGTGCTGCCGAATGACAATAGGAGAGAAGACTTGTTTAAAGAGAAGCGGTGATTAATGATTTTTCTGTATAATTCTCACATTTTTCTTTAGGCTTCTGTCTGCAAATAATGGTGGTGAACTTTTGAGGCCCTCAAAAGAAATCTGTTCACTTCTATTCAAACCAGTGTGGCTTTTTTTTATTTTTTTTTAAGAAAATAAAATGTGTGACAACAATAGGATTCCAAGGTCTATTCAGATGCCACACGCAAATGCATCCATTTAAGTTTTCGAGTACCTTTTGAGAGAGAGATGTTAAAATTACATTTAAGTAGGATGCAAGATTTAGGTCTAAACCACAAAATGGGTGTATGTAGATGAATATCTATCTATCTATCTATCTATCTATCTATCTATCTATCTATCTATAGATCTTAATCTGTTAAAAATCTTACATATTTATGCTACTACAAACAGTATTTAACTATTTCAACTTGAGAATGTTTTTTTTTTTTTTTTTTTTTTTTTTTTTTTTTTTTTTTTTAGTGTTTGACGTTATGTCCAGACAGCATTTCATAAATAAAAGGGAGAAAACAGACAAATGGCTTTAGCGGGCTGTGTGGCGAAAAGGCCTCTGATATCAACAAGCAAGTAATAGAAAATCTTCTCGGTGCCACGGAATGCTAGAAGACCAATTTAAAGCCATACTTTTGTGTAAAGTTCAACGCCAGCAAACGGAATGTTATTTTCTCCGGCTCTATATTTTCAATACCTGCTCTGAGAAAAGAAAATGAAAATTAATACAAGGGCTGCGCCTTCCAAAAGAAGCCATTTGTCTTCTTGATTATCTATTTGGTTGTCAGGGTTTGAGCTATGGCACCGACCCGCTTCTTTGTAATATAAAAAACACACAGCTTGCGCTGGCAAACAGTCGCGAAACTGTTGTGCAAGAATTACACTCATTAAAGCATTAAAAGCCCACGAGCCGAGAAACTATTTAACTTCTGCTTTTTTCTAACATGGATCCATATTTTTAGGCACGTTCACGGCATCGTTGAGCAGAGGGTTTGTGCACCGTTAAATTGAGGAGAGACGAGACAGAAATGAAGGGTTTTGTGATTTAGAATAAGATTACAAGGCGTAATGTACCAGGATTACTCGCAATGCAGCGATATAAATCACTAGAGAGATATGCAGTGATCTTCAAGATGGGCGAGTTCTACAAGGCTAACGAAAATGCTCAGTAGCAAGCCAAATTCAATTAAAATGTGTTTTTAGCAAAACAAAGGACGATGGTATCCACCTATACAAGAACTATGTATTTAAAATAAGCATATCTATCTTAGAAATCCATAAGAAGACATGACACATGAAGAAAGATTATACTTTTCCGCCATTTATTAAATTTCTAGAGCTATTTACATGTAACAAAGGTAAACAGTGAAAGGTACAAGCAGAAAGAAGACAAAATACAAACATGTAAGAGGAGAAATTTACAATTCATCAGCGAGAAAACTGATCTTTGGAATGTAATAATAATAATAATAATAATAATAAATTGAAAGAAAGAAAGAAAGAAAGAAAGAAAGAAAGAAAGAAAGAAAGAAAGAAAGAAAGAAAAATGTATGTGCACATGTCTATGTACCATAAAACAAAATGAGGGTGGTAGTGACATAATAAAGAATAAACGAAAATATATTCTATTTACTCATGCAATACGCACCTTTCTCTATACAACCCTGGCCACACTTAACTTAAATTTTATTTCAACTTACAAATGCTGAGATTAGCTATTGCGGATATTTGCCATTAAGTCCAAAGAACTTAAACTGATCACTTCATAAAACTAAATAAAAAACAAAACAAAAATACAATTGAGGTAATTCACATAGTACTTAGCAGTGCTCTCGTTAAAATGCTTTGCGTTGTACCGGATTTGGTTATGCATATCTAGCCGTCCAGCTTCATTGAACTTTTATATTATATTTAATATGAACAACTAATTAGTAATTTGCTGTTCTTAAACTGAAATGCGATAAACAGGCGAGTGAAACAAGTACCTGTATTTTTAATGAGCGACAAATGGACCACACGCACAATAAACCCTCAGTCCCATTGGCATTGCATTCAAAATGCAAATAGCAAATGCAAAATAATCTAATTTCTACAAAATACAAAACTTCATATCGGTTGAAAAACACTCGGCTAGTTATTTTTAAGCCAGGGGAATAAAGGAAGTCAAAAAAAGGCTTCTTGACAAAACAGAGCGACTCATTTATTAAGCACAACGCTAGACGTCGAGGTAATGGGCAGGCCTATGGTTCATCCTTTGTACCACAGAGTAAACATGACAAATGGGGCCGAGTTTGGCGTGATTAAAGATGAAACACGGATCCATCTTCACCAAATCTGAAAACTATCTGCCGCCTTCTGTGCTTATGAAAGGGGCGAGTGAGCAGGAGAGGCGTGCGGGATAAAAATGGGAACCAGACTGGGAAGGCAACCCATCTAGAGTAGCATTTGAGTTCGAGTCTTTACCCATTTTAGTGTTAAAAAGATTAACATTTTCTTTGCTCCTTTCCCCCCACATCTTCCTCGTATTTTATCCCTGTAATTAGAGTGCAGGGGAGAGTAGGGAAACACAACGCGGGTAAAATCCACGTTCTACACTCCAGAAAATTAGATTTTATAATAGTACATATTTTGGGCAACAGTGGAGGGCTATAGATTTGGCGGAGGTCCGCTTGCTCGGTTCTGATTGCTTCCCAGTGTCGGGCCGCTGCTTGAATTAGTGCTGGCAGAGCTGCTGCGTATTTTGGTGTTAGGAAGCTTATGGTCCTTCTTCCACTTCATGCGCCGGTTCTGAAACCAAATCTTAATCTGTCGTTCGGATAGGCATAGTGTATGGGCAATCTCCACCCTCCGTCTGCGAGTCAGATAGCGGTTGTAATGGAACTCTTTCTCCAATTCCAGGACTTGCTGCCTCGTGTAGGCTGTGCGTGAGCGCTTGGGTTCACCCCCTGAATAGTTCGGGTTCACTGTTGGGATACAGAGAGCGACACGTTACAAAAAAAGTATAACACGCACACACACAGCCCTCAAACACACACTTACATATGATATGTACACTCCAGTTCATCAACAGTCAAATGCACAAACACTATAATAACATAATGTAGGTACTTTATTTAAACATGAAAAAATTTGTCTATCTAGCATTTGCAAGTATACAATGTGACTTTAAATCTTCGGTTATGCAAAAATGGTAAACAAAACAAAAAAAGTGGCCATTGTCTATTTAAGTTAAGCAATTTGCATAGTGTAGGGACAGTGAGACTAATTTCATGATTTTTTTTTTCTCAAAATAAGTCAGTAATAGCAGCACAAGATAAAACAATGAATATTAAATTTTTGCGTAATTCATAAAAAAAAAAAAAAACATATTCAGCAATTCACTACGAGGGAACAGCATAATCTATAGTTGGCTATGGGCGAATAATGTTAAGCCGTGATTTGCAAACACGGAGTTTACCCCCCATTCAGCGCACACCAAGGCAGCTGTATGAATACAAGCACTAATTATCGCGAAATAATAGTTTATAAAAGAGTCCGACTGTTTGTCTTACCATTAAAGTTTTATTATCGTCATCATAACTATTAATATTTTAGCTCCCATAAAACTTTTTTTTTAACAATAGTTAAGTGACAATGTAAAGTACACATCAATCCGTCCAGTCAATTAAAATCAAATTACAAAAACATAAAACTTAAGTTATGGATTACATAAACCTCTTCTCGGGAAGAAATTAGAACGGGAAAGTTGCATAGACCCCGAAAGAGCTTAAAGAAGGAGTGCAATAAAAATTTATGGAGAGTGTAATTATATTGCCCTGCAAACAGACGATCGTAAATCTCGACCAAGGGCAACTTCATAAGGGGAGCAATAGATTTAACGCCGGACATTAGGCTTTCTAAAGTGTCTGAGCTTTCTGAGCACGGAAACACTAGTAAGAGAAGTTTAGCTGCACTTACCGATGTTTACGTGGACTTTTTTCATCCAGGGGTATACCACGGGATCCTTTCTTGAAGTGACCGCTGAAGTGTTTTGGCTAGTAGGAGTCTGACCGCAGGCAGGCGGAGGACTCGGAGTTACCGAGTCGCAGTGATGGCTTGGTTCAGGGAGAGGGGTCGAGAGTACTGTTGTGGGTAGAACGTGACCTCGCGGAGAGATGACCGCGGCAGGCTGCCCCGAGCCCTGGCACGGTGAGTAGGGTGGGTCGGCGCAGCCCGACCGCTGGTGGTAGATCGACTCATGCTGGAACGAGGGGTCTTGCCTCTGGGCGCTGTAGTAGTCCGGAGAGTGACTGGGTAGGTAGTCGCTCTGGGAATATTCCTCGCATGGTGGAAATTTGGGGTCCACATAGTTGGTGTTGATCAAATAGGAACTCATGGCCATTAATTTCTTTGAATTGCACACAAAATATACTAAAATTTATATGTATCCCTTTACTCGTTTTCCTGTTTGGTAGAACCCTCCTACTTTCTGTCAAGTGAACAAAGTTAAGGGTCCATGTGACATCGTCAGCCAATGGCGTGGATCTTCGCATTCCCGGATAAGGAAACGGGATTAGTCAGTTTAGACCGCGCTCATCAACTCACGTTTCGGAATAGTCCAAAATTCCAGACTTTCTCAGACGTTGCTATGCGCTTGATGAGATAGTGAGTAAATAAAAACAATAACAAGCCCATGCAGACACGGCGAAAAGGCATGCTGGATTCTACCAGCCCCACAGAAAGTCACGCCCCCAGTCCCACACAGTTCATCTCCACGTTGAGAATACGACTACACCTCTATAAAGAACTGTTCAGATTTGGCGAATAGAAACACTGCTTAATTTTGGCCAGTGTTCATGAAAAGCGGTACCAGGGGAAAGTGATGCAAGCAGCTCGCCTTGGCCAAGCTCTTAAATGCACTCGCTAATAACGGTGAGAGAATGGTCGTGGCGTGAGCAGCGTGTCAGAGATGAATCTGGGCTTGTTTAAGATCGATAGAAAATTCATCAGCTAATTCAGGTTACAAAGCCTCCTAAATCACAAAGGAGACCTTCTGCATTTAAACGGAGTCTGCAGTCATTCCACTCCAAACAGCGCGTTTATCCTGTATGCCAAATCTACACACACTGAATAGTAATATATGTGCTCAATTTACTATTAACACCAGCAGCAAATATTTCTAGCTGTTTACTAATAGTAATGTTTAAAATTCACTGCATTCAGATAATCATTAATCAGTGCAAAACTGTACAAATTATTATTATTGCTCTTTTTGAATTCTTTTCCATTTTTTTTTTCTAATTTAGAATTCTTTAAAAGTCCCACAAAACGTGTGGCATCACGAACGCTCTTCAATTCTACACCATCATTTACGAAAAAAATACTTTCGTTACTGCCACAATATTCCACTAACAAACAGTCATTAATAAACAAACCGAAAGTTTTAATGTCATCTTCTTTGCCCGTTGAAGTTGAAATGTAGCCTATACATCAACTACATACTCCCCTAGATACGAATTTGTGACTGTGCGTCTGTTTACACAAATCCGGATCTACAGGGTATATATAGATGACAGGTATCTTCTTGACAGGTATTGAGAGAGCCTGCTCACCTTGACAGTGCCTTCCCAGTGTCAAGTGTTGCACCTGGAACAGTCTGCCTCCAAGGATATCAGCAATCTGTCTCGCCACTTAATGGATCGGTGCTTCCTTTATAAACTTAGCTAATGGTTTGTGGTAAACACTGCAGTTTTTCTTGAACATTTCTCCCCAACATACAAACTACACGCATAACATAAGAGAGGAAGATTGAATTTTTTTCTACTCTATGGCCCAGAAACAACATTTTCTAACCCTGGAAGATCAAACTCTTTGTCTCTTCAATATATATACGGTCCTTTGTCGTCTGATGTGCTAATTTTATGTCAAAAACGTTTAAAATCTGAAAGAAAAAAAATAAAGTGATGTTGGAAATTAATAAAACACAACTTCATGCTAAGACTCATACAACTATATAACATCTATTCACGACAGACATTAATTTTAAAATAGTTAATTAGAATCTAGCACACAAAGCGCGTACAGGCCAGCAAGTAAATGCGACCGCGACAGATCTCAACAAAGGTCAAAGAAAGCTGTTTCAGCCACTGGAATAAAACATATGTGTTTTATGGCAGGTCAGCTCTGTTTGTTGCCGGCAAACACCAGTCAAACGGCGAATAAATAGTGAGGTGAGAGGGTATAAAACAATAAAATATGCACATAGGACAGTGCCACTAGTTCTTTAACCCCTTGACACCGAGCAAAGATTTTATGACTTCTTAAACAAGCGTTTCTCTCACCAAACACTCGGTCACTCATTTCATGCAGAACGCTCTGAAATAAAGAAATAATTCATTCTAAGGAGTTTCTCTTTGTTTTGGGGATTCACCGATATTTTAAGGCTGGTTTTTAGATGTACAGAAAAGGTAAGATTTCATTTAATTACAGTATACAGTAGAAGGAAGAATAATGGAGTAGGCAAAGTGGGGAAAAAACGAAAACGTATTCATTTTTGGATATAGTTTACTTGCTATTTCAATAGGCTATGCTACGTTAGTAAATCTACACAAAAATGAGGGATACACATAAAATTGTTTGTAACCACATAAAGCTCCGTTTGCCACATTTCGTACCTTAACGAAAAGAAAACTCTACCATAAAAAAATTACTAGAGTATAAACATCGTAAAATTAATATGTATCCAACGAAACTGTCGTTGCGCTTCATAACAAAATATTTCAAACAAGCACCATAACACAATATATCTAATATTATAATTGTAATATTATAATTTTCCTTCAAGCAATAAAACAATGGCAAACAGCTAACAATTAAAATATTTTTTTGTTTGTTTGTTTTTCTAAATCTGTACATATAAAATAACGATTTAGTAAATGTCACAATATTGGTATGATATTGGAATATATATATATATATATTGCTTATTGTTTGCAAATCTAAATTGGATGGTTCCTGGACAGTCTTTGTTCTGCTGCGGCAAAGGCCGAAAATTTACTTAAGATTATAAATTGACTCTAAAGTATACCCGAAAAAGATGTATAATTAAATGTATCAAAATAATATCGAATAGTATCGAAATATTCTCAAACGAAGGAAAATCTTTTTCCATTCACTGAGCAGTTTGAATGTGCATAAAAAATTTGTATCATATCAAAGAAATCTGTAGCACCCCTAGCGTTTGGCACTCAAATCTCTGGCAATTTTTCAAATGGGCCTCTGCCATTTTCAGCTCCTTTTTTCAATTTGCTTGACTCTTTTCTTCTCTCTCAGTTCATTTTGATTTCTGCTCGGTAATAATTGTGCCGACCTTCTTGCACTGAAGCAGTTAGCATCCATGTCCGAGTTGAAAACATGAAAACGACTAATAATTTTATGTTTAGATGACTCAGCTTTTACTTCGCATGTAACCTCTACATCTTATTTCACATTTTATCAATGCAAATCTATTGTAACAGCAAAGGAGAAAGTTCAGCCTTGGTGTCCAATCTAACCCTTTCACCCCCTGAAGTCCCCGACCTCGCCTTCACCCCCGTGAGCCATCTCCTTCTAAAAGCCATAGGGACCTCGAGCCATCTGCCTCATTATGGGGTTAATGTGTACACCGACAGGCATTCAAACCGCGGCTCAAAGACTATAGCCAAGGTAAATATTCACGATATAAAACCCATACTCGCAACAGTGCAACTCCGTGGGGCTCGAATTTAAAAGTCATAACTCCGTTATGATAGGAGGGGGACCCGTACTCTTGCCAGTGTGCGCGAGCACGTGGTCCGCCCAAGCAAACACCTGCAGAAGAGAGCGCGGCAATATGCAAATGAAGCGCCTTTTTCTTTACTTACTTTTTTTGACTCTGAGCGTTGCACCTCTCATTTCGGTAGTCTCTCGCCCATTTCTTCTCTCCTTTGCTGTACATGGTCTCTGCAAGGGATTGTCGCCGCTCCAAAGCCCTTCTTATCGTTTCAACCGTTCCTGCGAGTCCCTCCGTCTGAACCCCCCACCACTCCTTTCTCCAAAGCCACAGGTTTAGCCCGTGACCTCGCCGTGATACCTTTGTGTGCTCCGCACCCTCTCATTTCCGTGGGTCCCCTCGAGCTCCTCTTTAACATCACGCGGCGATAACAGACAGAAGGACATTAAAACATCCAAGAAAATCTTCAACCGATTTAAGAGCTCAGAAAAAGCAATAATAAGAAAAAAGCACCGAGCCACCAACTTCGACAGCAGGAGTCATCGCGCCGTATTTTCCGTTTTGACGCTTTATCTTGCTGGCAACAACAAGGGGCTTTCCCCACACAAAGCAGCCTTCTCTGTCCTAAAACAACCAAAAAATAAAGTGCACGTTAGCCTCGAGCCGCTGTGAGCTCTACAATACCATTGGGTGATATAAGGCATTTTGTTGTGGACTCTCAAGTTTTCATATTAATCTCGCACTTTGGCAGTCTTTGTTAAACAGCGAGGCGTGTCACGAGTCCCAGTACATTTTAATATTTGTTAGACGCGCTGACCTCCGGTTCACCCCTTCTCTGGGTCTCTCCCACTCTAAAGTTCTATAGTAATGCATGCATAGTTTGCTCGCTCATACTGAATTGTGCCCAGGTCATTACTTTGAAGAAAAATGGCTCGAGAAAGGGGGTCATTCAAAAAAGCTTTATAACCCACAAATCAGTTCAACCATAGAGCAGTTCTTTATTTCCCTAGTTGTATTCAGAACACTAAAGGAGATATTCAGCGTGTATCTATAAAAGTCCAGACTATAAAAACGACTGCATATAACACACACTTCTAAATGTGCATTAAGAAGAGATAACTATATTTATGCAGTTTCCAAAAAAAAAAAAAAAAATTCGTTAACAAAAAGCTATTAACATAAAAAATTGTGTGTGAACAATTAAAACACATTAAAACACATCGTTTGTGTTAATCCACTCGAAGAGTAACGATAAATACCTCTGATAAAAAATTATCCACATATTAAATAATAGATTATATAGGCTAAATAATTTATATATTTGTTTATACATATATTTAAATATAGGCTATATTTAAAGCGTTAGATGTTGCAATGCAAAAACTGTTAGGGGCGATAACAGTCTTTAAATAGGAATATTTAAAAGAATATATAGAATAGGCTATTTAAATATATATTTATTTAATAATATATATAATGAGGGTACAGCACTGCCCAGCAACGGCACATGTTACGATGGAATGGAAATTAATTCAGTGGACTTTAGCTGAACTCCGAATGGGACGAGTTTTCTAATATAATTATTCAGCACTTACGTACGTTGTTTCTGAGAATACCAAGTCGCTCAGCATCACATCATCCTGATTCCCCACCATTAGTCCAAATGTTCGTGCCAATAAATTAATATTCATGACCAAATTATCAATTGCCCAGTTTCTCGCGCTTTTTCAACACTAACATATTCCAAACACGCCTTTGAAATCAACATTTAATTTATCAAATAAAAATGAAAGCCAAAGATGTAATCCACGCGTTTCAATCTTTTCGCCTTGTGAAAAGTAGCATATATATATATATATATATATATATATATATATATATATATATATATATATATATATATATATATATATAGGCTACACACACACACACACATATATATATATATGTGTGTGTGTGTGTGTGTGTGTATATATTCTTTTTTGAGGTATTCATGACGATTGGTGGGATATGATATGATTGCACTAAATTTGAGTTTCCTAAGAAAGGGAAATGTGCTTCTTAAGTAAATTTCCTTTGTTTATTCACAGCTTGTCCACATTTTAAACATGTAAACAAAATACCGCAGGTGGTCTTCCGTTTCGAATGTGGCGAATTTGATCAACAAACAAAAATGTGGAATACAATAGGCCTCATATCAAAATAGATGTATGGCGTTGCGGAAATAATTTTATTTCTTTTACAATCAGAAAAAGAAAATATTATATTTGCGTTGCGTTAAACGTGCATCAGGCGCCTGCAATCATAAGCTCAGTCACAAACTGCTTGTTATTTATCTTATAAAACGTATAGATATAAGTTTCTTAGTTCGTATGTTCACATGATTATTATGACACGATAAAGTAGATGGTCGTAAGAAAACCTATTTGCAAGCTTTATTTGTAGAGTTAAAATTATAATGTTAGACATAGAAATTTACACAATTCACATGAATCGCTCTGGATTTACAAGATTAGTAAAGTAATAAAGTAGCCTATAGAATAAACAATTAAATAATGTGTTTTCAATAATATATTTCTTAACACAAATTCAAAACATAACAGCAACACTGTTGTATTTTTGGCAGGTGACTGTCAAACTTGAATGATTTTACTTTTTCTTTTTTTAAGTGTCACGTAAAGTAGGCCTACACGAATAAATCAAGAGATCTGTTATATTTGTCGTTGACTGGCCTTACTTGTATTAATAAACAAGCTGCCTTTACAAAACGCATGCACGCAATAAATATAATTAATCTCAGATTAAGCTAAATTTTAAAAAGGCTCGCAGTGTAACATCAGGCCTTTTTGTTGCTGCCCAAAACATCAAGAATCGATTGTCTTTTTTTCTCCCCAACACACCCTTTCGCGGGAACGTGCTTTGTTACAAAGTCGGTCTTCTCAGTTCAGCTCTTTCTATCATTTTTCTAATCTTTTCAAAAGAGACAGTCTGAAACCCCTCACTCCCCCTCTTTCTCCTTCTCCCACTTTGCCATTGACATCCAGCGATTGGTCAAGCGCAGTGAGTCGACAGCCAACAACCGAGTCACGCACTACGCAAACTTTTGACCCCTGAACTATTTGACCCCGCCAAATCTCGCGCCACTTCTAACGAGACTACGTTCACCTTCTCCCGCTCCTTTGGATTAAACGTAGACAGAGAGAAGGGAGAACGAGCCAGTCTTGTGCCTAAGCCATAGCTTTATGCTTGCTGATTAACGACAAAAGCATTGAACTAGGCTGCCTCACGATGTAAGCTTCTGTTGGCAAAGTGCTGTCTCCTATAAGTAGGTACTATTATTAGCACTTTTAGATCACAAAAAAAAAAGCTACGAAATCTATCAGATCGAATTTAGGATAGTATTCTATGTTGATAATTTAAATAGCGTATTTCTAGATGTTTCCAAACGCTTTAGTCCTTGGAACAGGACGACAGTCAAAAACCGCCAGCCTCAGACATCATGATCTTGGTCTAAAGCGAGCTCTGCTGGCGACTGAGGAGAGTTGCATCTGAGAAAAATCAAACTCGAGCATAACTCCAGGAGGAGAAATTATATGTAGTTTTATTTATAAAAAAAAAAAAAAAGAAAGAAAGAAAACCCGTTCATATAATAACTTGCAAACACGAAATGTGAATAAATGCATAGGCCTATTCGAACTGATCAATTATATATATATATATATATATATATATATATATATATATATATATATATATATATATATATATACTTATTTGCCATAAATATAGCTTTATATTTACATTTCAGAAATGTATCATCATAAATTTAGTAATTATTTAAAGTTTAATTCGAATTATTTTCCCAATTAAATTATTCGATTATGAAATGTTGAGATAATTAGCTATTACAAATATCAATATTTATAAATGTGTTGTTCTTTATGTAATTTAATATTTGATAAATCATTATAGCCTAATTATGATTTATGCATATGCAAAATATTTGAACAACATAAACGGGGTCATTTTTAGCCTTATGTCTCGCTTTAAGAATTGTTCACGTAAATGAATACTTTTCTATTATACTTTATATATTCTCCACACTTGAACAGCGTAAATATTTGCAGAATTTGTAGTATCTAATCAGGATTTTTATTTTATCGAATTCGGATAATTTTTAATAGGCTTGGTCTTAAACGAAATAATCAGATATAATCAATTTGTGGGCTTTGTGGTTAACGCAGATATGGCGAGCGGGCGACGCAGTTCAAATTCTGCCAGTCCTGTTCACCCTTATTATTTCTGTTCTATAAATGTCCTATGTTTAGAAAGCGTCAAGTAGCCCAGCAAAACATGCAGAAAACATAAATGTGCGATTTCTTGTTTGTTGTGTTGGCTTTAAATTGAATTGGAGAATCAATTCAAATGTTAAAAATAAAAAATAAAACAATGAAATAAAACATTCTAAATCAACATACACATTTTTAGGACAAACATCGCATGATTTTGCTTTATGGACTCGTTGTATTGTTTCGCGCTTGCGCCTTCGCAGCAGCGCCCGTCTGCTGACCCCTGGATGATCCCGTCCCTATGCATTATGGATGAGATATGCTCGGAGATTGCCCCTATCAATATGCAAAACGCATTAGTCTTAAAATTGCTATTTAAACGTCCGAAATTGCTGCGTCTACATGGTAGAGGCTTCATGGAAATCATAGAAATTGATTTTTAGTACCAGATGCTCAATGTACAGAGAATGCTGGAAACTTTATATTGAAATGTCCTGTTAAATAATTTCTCTGAACCTCGTTACATCAATAAAAAAGTACATTGATACCAAATAGTCGTATATGTCTTTGGGCTAACCTTCATAGACCACATTCATAGACTGTAGTCTTTGATCCCCTGAGTTTGTGTCAAAACGTATCACACACCCTGCAAATATTTCTCTGACGCACAAACACACCTAGAATTAACGCCCTGTCGCCTTAGTGACTCACAACACAGCACATACTCCAGGGAAATTGCTTTTCCTCATTTTGCATTGTTTTATATTTGCATTGTATGCTATAAGTATGGACTTTATGATTGTGGTTGACCTCGGTTGTGGTTGTATGCAAGCTGGTCTTTTTAAGGGACTTTCTAGAGGAATGCTCGCTTTTTTTTTTATGGAGGCCAGAGCCCTCCCCACTCATATCATTAAAAAGGAAGCTGATGAAAAATGAAACGGTAGCCCTCGACTCAAGCTCGCGACCATAATTTCGCCTTCCTGTTTACGGCCTGAAACTTCCTAACTCTGTTGCTCGGACATACCCACACACGCATACACACACACACAAATTCTCTTTTACTCTCTCTTGTGCGCTCTCTCTCCCTCCTTCCCTCTTTCTCACACACAGAAATGCCAAATGGAGGGCTATAAAATCTGTAACACTCATTGAAAGTAGGCTGTAAAACACCCTGAAAGCTTAACATTTATTATTTTGGAGGTAATGTTGATGTTAAATGCAGATGAGCAGGAAAGATTCAAACAAGTATTTGATGAGAAAAAATAAACATCAGTATTTGATTTTCGATTATTTTACAACATGTTTTCTAATAAAGGTTAAGGTCTGGCAAAACCCCAAAAGCCGGTCCCCAAAAATCAATGTCCAACATATTGTATTACAAATACAGACATCCTGTTATTTATTTAGTACCGTCTGTAATGAAATAATATGCAATTTAGAGGATAGTTCAAATAGCTAAACATTACTCGTATTAATATCCATTGAATAATGAAATTATTCAATAATGTTAGGTAACTGTTTTGAGTTTTAAAATCATAGTGTTAACTACAGCGTTTTGCGTTATTCGAGCCTAGTCAAGTCACACGCTACTAACTGTAGTCACGGTAAAGTTTGGTGGGATTTACAAGACATTCAGTTAATACAAGCAGTAAAGTCTTAGTTTCTCTGTTGGTTCAGATTTAAAAAAAAATAGCGAGAGGTCATTCGCGCTGCCTTGAGTGTAATATAATGATATATAGATTCAAACTGTATACTTGAGTTGAACTCGAACTGACCTGAGGCGACAAAAGTGCTCTGACAGAACATTCAAAAATGTTTATTCAGAAAGTATAATTTTACTGTAGGACTTTCTATATTAACATAGTTATTTGTCTGCGATAAACGCATAGTTAGATCATAGTCTAATCAAATACTTTGCTCCAGTTGCCCATTTAAGAAAGTACAACAACTTTGTGTTCCTTTACGCGCTTCCTCCCTGAAAAAATACAGGGGCGGGGAAGGAACAAAGCTTTTCTTGTAGAACCTAAGGGAGGCATATTGTCATATTGTTGTCTGCGTGTGTGTGTGTGAGAGAGAGTGTGAGTGAAAAAGAGAGAGAGAGATGGTTTTCACCTATTTCACAAAAACTTTTCGCAATAATGTTGTATAATCGCAATATAACTAACGATTATACAAATAAAAAGTCAAGAAAAAAAAACTAAACCGCTTTTTAATATAAGTAGCTAAAAATTAAATCCAATTACACACTTAAGCACAAACACATATATAGCTAGATAGATATTTACACTATTAATTAGACCGAAGAATAAGTTTTCTTCATTGGGAAAAACTTTTTAAAGACGGTTTGTTTTTAAATAAATAAATAAGATAACCAAAGTCAATGTACTGATTCTATTAGTAATGTACTGGTTTGGGTGAACCCTTGTGATAATGCTTAGCATATGACACTAATATCTAAGGACCTCTTCTTGCACTCAGAGAAATAAAATGATTGACACTTCTACTTGAAACATACCCCTACTTTCCTTCCCACATCTTCCAAGATCAAATCACCGGCCATTGCAGCCTTAAATTGAACTTACTTTGACTCTGCATGGTCCACTATCCATATTTCCGCCTCCAAATGAGTAGAACCGGAGAGACATTGCACCGACTAGACACTGGCACTGTAGTGGCCTACTGGTACGCTCTTCCTCTCACAACTGACCCTTTAGAATCCCCTCGAAGCAGTTAAACCGTCACTTGCATTCTAGAATGTGAAATATATAGTACATTGTCAACTCCCCAAAACCATAAAACTAACTTTATGAACCCCACGTGACTTTTGAGAGCCAGTAAGGGGTATCTGTCTGTGGCCTGGGCGATTTTTACGATCTAACTTCAAGATAAAACGCTCATCCGTTTGACATGTAAATGTCATAGCTACTTTTTGTATAGTTTGGGCAAAGGGAAAAGCAAAATTACAAAAGGCAAGTGGCCGTTGGTACACTGCGGGGACTTCTGCTCGGCTCTCAAAACTTAGAGATAGAGAAGAGTTTGACACGCATGGTAAGTATAAAGGTTCAGTGCTTGTTTACTAGGACGCAGAAATACAGGGGTATAGGCTACGTAGTAGAGCGTTTGTAAATTAAATGAACATTCTGGAAAATGTGTGTTGTTTAGAATTAGCTGGACTTTAGAAACGCCTTGAATTCTTTACACGCCAGGTTTTGGTTGATATTTCTCCCAATGTGTGTTTTCGCCTAATAGTAAGGACATTTTAGCATTTTGCTATTAGTGTCCAAGTTGAGTGTGAACTGTCAGTATAGCGCAAGGATCTGCGCATGGCGTAGCAAAAGGTTTCTCAGCAGTTTAAAGGACCGTACTGCATTTTGAGTTTCAGAGAATATTATGGGTGTGCAATTGATAACTGTCAACCATTGAAAATAATTAGTTGTCTCGATTGTGTGTAAAATGAAGAATTGTCAAGAAATGTGTTAGATTTGAATATGAGGAACTTTATTTTTTTTTACTCCAAGTTAAACTACAAACAAATACAAAAAGCTTTTTGGCAAAATGCTAACTGGCAGTTCGACATGACATTGCTTTTTTTTCTTTTTCTTTTTTCGTTTTCCACACATTTGCCGTTCATTCTGCCTACTACAAATAGCCAACTGATCACAATAAAAATGTTCAATATGTACATCCTTTTTGGAACATAAACATGATCCAGTAATATACAATTACATATTTGGAATACAACTATACACACGTATGGACGGGTACAAGAATCTAGCGAGGACTATTTACAAATTTTCTTTTTTTTTCTCTCCAAAATAAGAGAAGAGTTTGAACACATGACAAATTGAATGTGATTATTTAGACAATGATTAAACAGAGGACCATGAAATATACAGAGGCTTCTGCTAAATTTACTGCAGTCACCACTAAACTAGAGCTTCACTTCATACAAGGGCAGATGCGTTTCTAAGCTGTAAACTCAAAAGGTATACACGTGTATAGGTAAATAAGTTATAACATTTAAGAGCTCACATGCTAACTCTCGAGAAAGCATTAACATAGCACTTGACACATAAACAATATTCATAACAAGAACAACAGGCGGTATATTGATAGCTTCTTTCCCCTTCAGTTTATTTCCTTGCCAAAATTATAGTCACCATAGTATTAAAAGAACAACATATGAACACTTATTTTCGTTTCATAATAGCAGTACCACAGTAGAATTTTAAAATGCCTAAAACATCCATAACATGCCGAAAGGTGCCGCGATGTACAGTACTCTGTAAGTAATGTTTTGAGACTTATTTTCCATCTCGTTTTCCTCGTGATTTTCTTTTGCAAACCACGTAGTAGGACTTGGGGTACAACTATGGCTGGAAAGCGCTACCTGCGGTAGCCAGACTCATGCTCTTCAGTTTATTGTCCTTTTTCCATTTCATCCGACGGTTTTGGAACCATATCTTAATTTGACGCTCTGAGAGGCATAGAGCGTGGGCTATCTCTATCCTCCTCCTTCGGGTGAGGTATCTATTGAAATGGAACTCTTTTTCCAGCTCTAGCGTCTGATAGCGGGTATATGCAGTTCGGGCCCTTTTGCCGTCTGGTCCAGTCATATCTGAATAATGTGTACAAAACGCAAAGGGGAATAAAGATTAGCGAGAATTGACCTGCACATCATTCCAACAACAGTGTCCAACAACTTTTTGCTATAGATACACATGAGTGACACGATTTACAACTGAATGCGTACAGGGAAATCGCCAAATGGTGCACTGCACAGCGCCTCACTGTAGGCTCATGTCGTTTGTTTTTGTTTCGTTTTGCTTCTTAAAACTTAGTATTTTATAGATGTAATACAGCACCAAACATTCGTAATTATTATACATATTCATTTTTTCCGCTGCTTGTTTAGCCTATCCATCCCACTTTTATCCCCTGGTTTTTTTTTTAGAACCAGTTCTCCAACACGAAACTAATCACATTCCCACACACCATAAAGCTGAACTTTTCACAGAAACAACAAGTTGTGAACCTTCCTGCCCTCTCTTCCACCCCGCTCCCATTCTCTCTTCTACAGTTTGCGAGGCTCCACACTTGATAGATTTATGGCACTTTCACAGAAATCTAAAATAAAGGCTAGTACTGGCGCCACACTTGAATTAAAATCAGAACTGCACACAATACGCATTCGCAAGCGAACAAAGAGACGTAAACATAATACGTGTGTACCATGGCTAATATGTAGTTTCCTCATCCAGGGGAATATTTGGGGAGCTTGGCCATCGGACGTCGCAGAGGTAGTGGAGGTTGCCGTGGTCTCTTGCTTCTGTTGTGTCCGGGGTGCAGAGTTGTTCGCTCTGTGCGACGCCTCCTCGGTCTCAGAAGAAGCGCTGGCCTCGTCGATTTCTGTGAAATGTGTGTTGTTGGTTAGATTATTACCCGCAGTTGTGGTGCTTTGGTCGGAAGGGGGCGAAGAGCCTTTGGGTCCAAGGCTTTCGCTGTTGGAACAAGGCAGCGGCTCCGGAGACGCGAGCGAACAGCTTGACGGCTGCCGGAATCGCGTCTCCGGGGCTGGCGACTGGAAGACCCGGGAGTTGTCCCCAACCGCACCAAAGTGGCCAGTGCTGGTTGAACGATTGACGCTTAGGTCCATTCCATTGTAGTTGTAGCCGTAAGAGCCTGAATGCATGGTGCCGGAGTCCCTGTACGAGGCGTTCATAGCGCTGCTGCTAGTTCCATAATTTAGTAACTGATAGTCAGGGCCATTTGGGTAGCGCCCTGAGAACGAGTTTACAAAGTAAGAGCTCATTTAGGTTGTTTTAGAGGGCTTGATTTGTAGATCTTGGTCGTTATAACGCTGTGCTTCACGATTTATGATGTATTAATGAATTATAGCAATGCACTGTACTTCGTTTTTGCTATGTATGCGGCCAAATATGGGGGTGGGGGTGCGTTTGAGAATCACGTGCTTTTGTTGACCAGTCGTAAATTCTCACTGATGACTTCAAGAGGTAATTCATGCTCTATGGTTACAAATGATGACGAGACTGGGAGTCGTTAGACTCGAGTCAACGTGTTCCTCCCTTTGCAGGGATTTGCTGCATGTAAGCGGACAGCGTCACCTACTGGGAATGAAATTTATTGCACACTGGAAAGATATTTTCAGCGCTTAACGCTACTTATTTCTCTTTTAAATGGGAATAAAAATGATTTTCTTTTTAGTTTGTCGTGATATTAATATTGTTTAGTGTATTTATTGATCCTTAACGTACATGAACATTGCCCAGAATCTATAGGGAGTAGCATACTTGATATGCTAATATTAATATACAGTTAACTGCCACATTATTCCGGGTAAAACAAAAAAAGAAATAAAACGATTCTATTTTAAACATGTTAAGAATATATTTAGATTTAGTTATTGAAATTAAAACGGTTGTAATAGTGTGAAACCCTGCGGCTGTCTGGTAATTTAAAATCGTACCATATGTCAAGTTACAATAATGATAATAAAAATGTAGCACTGATGATGACATTGAGTACATGACATATATATATATATAAATACAATATTAATTCCAGTTTAAAGAGGGGAAATTAAAACAAATTATATTTCCGAAATATTCCATCATTAGTCTTACCCCAGATGTATTTTTTCAAACTCAAGAAGCGATGTGACTTTTTACTAGACGTGTTCCAAAGATGTGTTCCTCACACAGCAAATTCTATGGAGTGAATAAAAGGAATGTGAGATCGTGATTTATGTTCCAAGATGATATATGGTTTGTTGACAAACGCCAATTGCTGCTTCATGTATGTGCACGATGTAAATCTGTACTAAACTTCCATGCACTTTTGATTACGTTAAAGCCGGAAAAGGACCATTGAAATACCTCAGATAACATTTACACTGACATTTTAGCAATATTATTTTGCTCGGAAAAATGCAGAATTTAACAATAAGTAACATATTTACATTATTCTAGCCTGCCAAGAAGCATGAAGTCCATCCAATGTGTTCTGTGAACACATGCACAGATGTAAACTCTGCTTTTCATATGTAAATATAATTTAATGTGACGTTGTTTGTCTGCAGAAAACATCTGCATTATTGTTTTTTTTTTTTTTTTAAACTAAATCATGTGTCTGATTTTGGGGTTAATTTTTTTCGAAGACGCAATTATGAATCTCCACCTGAAAAATGTGGTTTATTGTCGCTTAGCCCTCCAGGCTGTGTAGTCTCTCAGGGTGAGTGACCAGCCCCGACAGGTCAGCTTTCTCTTTTGGTTATCTATTAAAACCTGCTGAACCTTCTCACCTCTCACTTTGTAGGAAGTATTTTGGAACCAAGTGGGCAACGTTTGGCCTCTTAGTACAAAAAGCGAAACCAAATCCCTAACTCAAACTTTTTTTGGGCTTTGTACCTTGTCTAATGAAATCAGCAGAACGCGTGACCACCATCTGTACTAAAACATCATATGCACATTCATTAATGAATCATAAATGTACATATTATCCGGCAGATACTGAAATTTCATACTAGTTACGCAGAAGGGTGCACGTTTATTGCGATGCCGTACAGACAAAAGTTACAGTAAAGGCTGAATTCTCATTACATCACCTACGATGAAAATGTTTAAACTAGTTTTCTTAACAATAATAATAATAATAATAATAATAATAATAATACAGGGAAAGCATAGCATACAGCTGTTTTACCACAACATGATTCTTCTTTTCATATTATCGGCCGTCATCATATGCACAGTATGACAAACGGAATGATTTGTTTGTTTTATTTAATAACAAATATATATATATATAGAGAGAGAGAGATATAGAGATAGAGAGATAGTGGGAGTTTTTTTGTTGTTTTTTTATTTTGTAGCTAGAATGTTTTTCTAGAATCTCTAACTGCTTTTCACCCAGACTCACTTTGAAAGTTTAACGTACAAAAAACATGAAAGATAGAAAAACGTTTTCCGTACAATGGGAATTTATTTTATTTTTACACAGCTTAAATATAAACACGAATATGACACAAATTTCAAATAGCTTCGTTCAACATGGACATTTCAGTCATAAGAGCAAATCTAAAGTCAGAGTAAGAGCACACTAAACCACTTGTTTTAAACGTCATGTACAAAAAGAAAGAAATCACAAAAGAAATTACAATTATGAGTTAACAGGAATGCTACAGTTGCTAACATGATGGAAAATCTTCATTTGTATTATTACAGAGTGGTGTCTGGTGCCCTCTATGCAATAGTTTTGTTTTGTTTTTTGGGGGGGGGTTATCGTTTAAAATTTCATTCTGTCCTCTTCTCCTCGTCCTCTTCGCCACTGGTTTGTGAACAGTTGATCAATTTGTTCTCTTTTTTCCATTTCATTCGCCGGTTTTGGAACCAAATCTTTATCTGACGTTCTGTCAGGCACAGTGCGTGCGCAATCTCGATGCGGCGTCTTCGGGTCAGATACCTGTTAAAGTGGAACTCTTTCTCCAATTCTAACGTCTGGTAGCGAGTGTACGTCTGACGACCCCTTCGGCCAGCGTTACCGAAGGTCCCTGTCCATGGAATAGAAGAAAAAAAGTCAAACATTAACACCGAGAGCGTGATTTGTGATATTATTACAATGATAAATGTGTCCGGAGAAGAAAACTCGGGGGTGACATAATGACAAGAAACACTCGAGACGGTGTGAAATTTATGCACCTACAATTCAGTCCACAATATCACAGGTTTTTGCTATTTTGTATTTTTACCATATTTAAATATGTTTATTATGGCAATTTTTATTTATATGGTCCTAATTTAAACCCACGTGCAAACCCAAAAATGCAGAGGAAATGTGTTTCTCCTTATTTTCGTTACATGTATAAACAAAAGATACGGTCTATTTATATGCTTCATATCAAACTTTATATCTGAACATAGACGCAACGCGTCCAGTAATAGGTTGAGCGCTTGTCAAAGTTATGTTTGTGACTAAAACATATACGTGTACAAAGATGTCCATACTGCTGATCTTTTAATTTTTAAACATGAAACCACTGTTAACAGACAGGGTTAGTAATGGGCAGCGAATAAAATCAAGTTATAGAAAATGCACAGTATTCAGCTTCTATTGTCCCTTAGAGTTTCTCTCTGTTTCGTGAACTATTGCGTAGTCTAATCATAGGATATATTTCGTGTTTTTATATCGCCATGTAATCGCCATTGTTCGTATCACAAGAAGGAACAAACAGCAACTGATGTGTCAAAACAACAATGGTGATTTTGCAATAAGACATACGGTAATGCAAAATTCTGTTTATAATTAGACAAGCTTCTCCAGTGATTAAAATGATATGAGCCTTGCGGTGAACGTATTTCTAAAAGTCCTCCCTCAAAAGCAAGTACAGTACATATGTGAGATTTCACAGAACTTTACAGGAGTGGCTTTGCTTTCAGTATGACATTATGGTGGAGACGAGCGTATTTGCACTGTATGGGCTTCCGGCATTGTACAGTGAAACTGTAAGTCACGTATAGCACGCTCTAACTCCGTCTTTATTAGCGATAGGAAAAATGAAGGGTGAAAAAGACAACATGAACTCACCGTTACAAGAGTTCATCCGTTGCATCCAAGGATAAACCGGCGCTGACGGCTTCTGTTCGTCGGCCTCAGGGTAGATGCTTTTCCCCGTCGACCCCGTGCAGTCTTGCTTGCGATGATCCTGACTGAGAACGAACGAGTGTTCCTCTATGCTGGCGAGGGCGCAGGCTGGGTCCTTTTCCCTGTAGAAGCTTGCTGTCGCATAATCGCAGGGACCGGCGGCGGTAGCCCTGCCGTAGGCACCGTTCGCTTGCTGGTAAAATGAGGATGGGTACGCCTTCTCTTGGACACTGGAACCTCCATAAGCAGCACCGGGATAGTGTCGTAAAGGGTCTGTGTATCCGGAGGAATATAACGGTATCTGTCCCAAGAACGACTCCTGTCCTCCGGGCAGAGTCACTGGGAAAGTTGAGTTTACAAAATAGGAACTCATTGGGAGGGTACGGCTCTTTTGCTTGGTTTATGATTTGTTGTGTTTTATAGTCCAAGTGGTTTAGCTATTAGTAGTTTATCGGAGATTGGGTTTTAGTTGGGGGGTGGGGGGGTGTTCTAGGTGGCTATGTGCCAGTGCGGGACAGAGGGAAACCGTACCATCTGACCAGCCACTGACCAATAGCGAGCGGACGTGCCTGCAAAATAGCACCCTTGAGGGGGGCTGTGATTGCACGCGCCGGGGGACCCCGGAGCAGAGAGCTAGCTTTTTTTAATCCCTTCACCCTTTCCGTACCTTCCAATGAGATTGCACAATACGAATCACATAGGACTTTTAAAACACTAAATTGAATACACGGACACGTTGTGCCCCCACATACAGTCGGCTTTGGTCCTATCATACCACTGGAGAGTAGAGTGTCAACATACAAGCCCTGGAGTAGCAGATTTCCCAAACACACATTATTCCGTACAACATCTGATAATTTTTCATCCTTCCTTATTTATATTTCAGATGATTTACAAGGCCTTATCGCACAAGTAGGTCACAATAGATAAAATGACATATTGATGATCGCGGCTTCATCGCTTTTTTCATCACTGTAATTTCATAGTGATTTATAAATGGCAAACGACGTGTTAAAGAAAACCAAAGCCTATATATAAACAGTGCAAAGTAAATGAGCCTGAGCAAAACTACTTAACAAAATCCAATAGGTAACAGATATGTTGCTGTATACACAAAACTGTTTATTAGTATTTCTGTAACATTTAGTGATAATCAAATAAAATTTGACACAATGATTTTTGATAGCCTATGTGCTTATGGAATGAGTGTGTTTGTGTGTATCTAGAAATCTAAATTATATTTCTGAGTATAAAACAGACTCGACTTTTTTGACAGCATTTCGCACAAGATGTTTCATCCTTTGTGTAAATTAATGGTTTGAGAATGCCAGCAAATAATTCAACAGTGTTTTAGCATTTTGTCGATGTTGCGCTGCACTGGTCGAGCGTGTGTGTTTTTCATTAACCAAAAGTACAGTTTTAGTGGCCGGGTGTCCTGTCGCTATACGACCAATAAACCATTTGCGGCACAACAAGTGGATATTTTTGAAGGTGGCGCACTGGGGGTTGCGTGCATTTTACTTTCTTTTCGGTTTCCTTTGACTAGGATGCTGCATTTCCTTTCGCATTGCATAGTTTTCTGTGAACGGAAAGCATCTATTGTGTTTCCACTTGTAGAAATGAGCAAGGGGGAGAAGGGCCCGGTCAACGTTTGTTAATTATTAATGAGCAATACCTACCATCACACGTTCTATAAATTCTTAACCAAGACATCTCAGTTTGTGATATCACAGTATTTATACGTAACTCAAAATACAAGCGTGATACGTCTTTCTACAAAAAGCTTATCGTTTATTTTAACTTCACTCTTCTTCTATTTTTACAGGTATTTTCTTCCTCGTCGAAGAACCACAGAATCCGGCGAGACAACTGGATTGCAATGGACTAACAGAGTCAACTTTTCTGAAAACATCTGCAGAAGTCACTTATTTAGTGATAAGGAGTAAAAGTGAACAATTTTTCACCCGTTTGGATAAGGATTGTGTTTTTTTATATTAATTTGTTGTTGTCAAGTATGCTATAACGTTCTGTAAATTCCCCCGAGTGTGGAGCATATGTGAGTATGTCAGATGTGGACTAATGAATATTAATACACGTGTGTCTAACTTTTCTATTCTGTTTATATCATGCTTAGCCTTTGTGGAAAAACATTTATCAATGGTTATTATTTTCATTGACTGGTCTTTTTTATTTGAAATTGTGATTTTTAAAATTAATAGGCTATATGGATTTAAAACTGTAAAAAGCGCACGTTCATATTAAAAAATATATATAAAGAGCTTACGAGTTTGCTGTTTTGAAAGCTGGTGTCAGACTTTTGCTATAATTACTAATTCTTGAAACTGTGCAGTTAAAATGTCATACAGGCTTTACATCAAATGTCGTGTTTTTATGTGTTTTAACCTAAACAATTGAATATTCTTTTAGACTTCCTTGAAATTTACGGTAAAATTGTGGTTGCTGCATTTATATCGTATGCTGCCTTCACACGCTTTAATTTCACTTGAGTACATTATTTTCGCGCTTTGTGTTTATGGCACGATAATTATGCTCACGGTTTCACTGTTTATCTTCTCCCCTAAATACCGGGAGGTCAGTCAGTAATATATATTTTGTTTATGCACTGTTTGTACATTTTAGGATACCATATCCGGTGAATCAAGATTCATTTACAAATGCGCAAGCATTTTACCGTCAAAAAGTCAAACTTAAAACAGCGTCTAAATGGACAAAAAAAAAAAAAAAAAAAAAAAAAATCCGAGACCTGCATGTTAGACAACAAAAAATAAATGGAGATGCCCAGGTCTTTGTAAATTAGTAAATCAAAAATATTAAACCTTTTAAAAATCCGGTTTTTATTCATTTTTATGTCCATTTCAGATTTCACTTTCATAAACCTAACGGATTTCCAAGCTTTGCCAGCCACTCACAACAAGGGATTTCTGAGTATGTGGATGGTTATAAAGCCTACTGCTCTCTGTTTCCAACAAAAATAATGGTGATCAAATATGTTAGGGTCGAATAAAACATTTTAATTTTACTTTAAGCTACTTTAAACAGGGCGTTTATATTTATGTTAACAATAATTTTAAATCCGCCCTGTAATTATCCATGTTTGGAAATAGCATAAATCATTGAAGTCATAAATGCGGGATCTATGCAAATAAAAGGAGAGTGTCTGTACTTTTCACATTATGGAAACGTGTGTCTTATGACTGGAAATGCTTACAAATGATAGCCTAGTACTTAAGGTGCAAAACGGCAGAACCGTCAAATATACACAAAGACCAAGAGACAAACCATATCACACATTCGCTCTTTGCGACATTAAACAGGAGTCATACAATCTCCAAATAGTCCCACCTCTCTCACACTTTTCCCTCTCTCTCTCTCTCTCCGGTTACTATGCCCACTACCAGTCCAAATAAACACGTATTGCTATGAGTATGTACTTCCTTAAAAGAAAACGCCAAAGAAATAAAAAGGTCAGCATGACTTTAAAAACTGGCTAAGGATGTGGGTTTTGGATAGGGCGCACACAGTTCCGTTCGCATTCAGTCCTCGGCGCACTTCATTCCCTTTACAATGGAATAACCTAGGAATAGTCAAATCCTGATATTCTGGATATATTACAAGAAGCAAGAGAGCAGAATAGAAGGAATATAAGCCCTTCAGGCCTCGGGTTTTTGTGTGTGTGTATGCCACAAATCTTCCCCAAAGGCAGACACTTCAAAGAGCAGCAAGAACGGCCAGGAGAATTTACAGCCCCTACATTCTTTTACGTTTCACTGCCACCGGGCCGAAAACCCCTCCCCGTCTTTCCTGTTATCTGCGGCTGCAATGTGTGTGTTTTACTGCATACAACATTTAAAACGTTTTATTAATATTTAAAAGCTAAAGCACAATTATGTCGGTGAGTGTTGAATGCTGGTGTGACTTGATAAAAGAGGAAGAAAAGATACTGCGCGCACACAGTCGCACAAACACTCACAAAGCAATAAAACGTGCTTTAGAAGAACACTAAAACACATTCTCACACTGCCATAAAACGCCATGTCACGCGCTGGCGTGCGCGCGCGCGCGCGCGCACACACACACACACACACACACACACAATACAGCAAACAAATGCGCACTGTAATAAATCCTCTCTCTCTTACACGCTCACACACACATACCCAGTGCAATAAACACACCCTGTGGTCTTAGTAGTCTGTGTTGGCAAAATGCAAGAATGAACACTAGATGGCGCCAGATAGCGGGGAAATGGCTGGGATTTGTGTCAGCAGCTCTCAACAACAAGAAGCTGACCAGATTCATGCACCTAGGAAGATGAAATTAGGAAAATATCGACCAAGTTAATGCACACAGAAGTTTTTGATAAAAAATACTATTTTTTTTTGTTCTTAGTATATTGGATGGATATTCTTTAAGACTGTCGGTCTCTGTGTAAGAGACAGAGAGATGATAGTTCTGAAATATGAGATGTATTCCAAACATTTTAGTAATTATATACAAGTTACCTAAACAAATCTGTGAGGCATGCAGAGACAGAAAAACAGACAGACAGACAGACAGACAGAGAGAGATCAGCCCTTTTCCACATTATCCTTGTCCCATAGTCTAAACTCTTAAAAATAAAGGTGCTTAAAAGGATCCTCACAGCGACGCCATTTAAGAACCAGTTTTGGTTCCATAAAGAACTATTCAGTCAAAGGTTTTTTAAAGAACCATCTCTTTCTTACCTTTTTATCATCTGAAAAACCTTCTTTGTGAAACTGAAAGGTTCTTCAGATGTAAAAGGTTCCTTATGGAATCATTTAGACAAAAAAAAAGGTTCTTCTTTGGCAACGTGAAGCACCTTTATTTTTAAGAGAGTATACCATAAAGCGTTGTTTTAAAAAATGTGCATGTGAATAAATGGACAACTAAATTCCAAGAACGTTACAAATTTGCTGGATGGGATGGACCAGATTAGAAGGGAACCGAGGGATAAAATAGCCTATGTCAGGAATAGCCGCAAGGAATCATCACCTTTCTCTCACAGCAGTCGGTAGAATAACCTGGAAGATTTGCTCATCTGATCTGGAAGTGAAAAACCTCCTATGCAAAGCAAAGTAGATCTTTGGGTATTTGGGACATTATGAACATAACCCTAACGATTCAAGTGAGGCATCCAAGTTTAATTATATATATTATTTTTTGTTGTTGTTGTTTATTTATTATTAGTTTGTGATTTAGGGCGGTATGCAATACAGTTTATCGCATGTATATAACTTTAAATGTGGCACGGTTTAATATCTCGAGCATTTCACTTGATAAATGACCCAGGTATATAAGGATAAAATCCGATTGGCACGACCGCATCTTCTTCAAACCTCGCCCTCTCACTGCAGCCATGACTGCGCTCCATATCATAAATACAGTAATGCAGTAGAAAAACCCGAAATCAGCCCATCTGAATCTCTGTAAATGCACACTATTCATTAGGTCTAATGCCCCAAAGCTGAGCTGAAGAAAACACAAAGAAAAGCACCAAAACGCTTATGTCTGCTCCACCCAAGATTGAAATGAATAATTGGATTTAGACAAGGTGTTTACTAATAAGTCGCGCGTGTACACCTTAGAAGTAGAGTACGTCCATCCAATGCGCATGATTAGGCTTGGTCGAGCTCTTACCTCAGAAAAACGATGCGGTTGCGAGACAATGACAGACTTACCTTTGTTGATAATTCGTCACCCAGCACCAGGACAGAGGGGCGCAAACCTCTCGCCGTAGCTCGCGCTCGGTAAGTCCTGTTGCTCTTCCTGGTCCCGCCATTAGAGCGAAGCAGTGAAAATGACAGCGGCACCACAGCTTCCATCCGTTACACCCGCTTTAGTCAACGGGAGTCAGACCCCCGTATGAAAAATTAGATGAGACCCTACTGCGTGTCCAGATCTCAATAAGACTCCATCGCAGTGGTTATCCCAATCACAAGCGGCCACATTAGCATAGCAGAGCGGAGAGGAGGCTGTTCTCTCCCTGTTCATTCTGAGAACATCAGCCTGAACAACGCTCTCCGACTGTGTGCATTTTCAATGTTGGTCAAAATATACCATAAAATAGAGCAAGAACCTTTAAGGAGCACAGTGAAGCTACATTAAGTGCTGCGGCCAAAAGAATGCTGCAATATAACCACTTGGGAAATCATAAAAAGTTCATGTTCACGGTTACTCGTCCACATGACCATTCTCGGCCAATCCCAGGACCCAGGCACTCATAAACTTCTATCACAAAGTTGTAAATTTTCATAAAACAACAAGGAATTATTGCATTTCTTCATGACTGTTTTAACAGCAGTAGCTCTGCCGTCGCCATCTTTTTCCCTATACAGTCGCAAGGAAAATTTGGTATTTTCGTGCTTTTTTCCATGCACTGGAAACAACTTAGGCAAACTAAAAAGCGTATTAGTCAAACGTGTAAGATAAAAGGCTTGAACATGCGAGCCACAATATAACACCCCGTCAACAAAGTAACATAATATTTTTTTCTTTTTCATAATTTAAGGCAATTTTGCACGGACCAGCTTTAATATAAAATGAAACAATCCAGAGCAATGTCGCGAATCAAGGAAGATCAGCGATACAGTGGTTATAGGTTTACGGTGCTATAAACAGGTTAGTGACTAAGTCACTTAATTTTTTTTTTTTTTTTTTTGATAATTTTCTACCTCAAGAGACCATGATTGCTCTTCCTTTTTAAAATGTTCGAGCTGATGATTAGCTACGTTAAAATCAGACCCATAATATTGTACATTAATATAAAAAACTTCAACTTAAATTATTATTTCAATTAATATTTTTAATATTGAATAATACTGGATAAATCGATTTCAACAGAAAGACAAACGAGTGAAAATTTTGTTAAAAAAACACACACACACACACACACTTTTCAGAACGAAAGATGTCGGACAAAAATATTTGTCACGTTATGGCAGAACTGCAATGCTCAACCCTGACAGTTCAAGCAAGAGATACACTGTACTAAACTATAGGCTAGATGCACGAAAAATGCAATGCGACAAAATGCAAGTTATTGAAAAGCACAATACAGCGAACAGCACTGAAGACTTTGAAGATTGGATTATAACAAAATAAACACATTAATTAAAAATACGAGTCACTTGTGATATTACAGTTTTGTCTAAATCGGAAAAGGTATTGTCACCAAAAGCTTAACTGCTGCTACAGGATCTGAAACAAAAAAGACTGACCGTTTTCCCATTCTGCAGATTTTTGTCCCTTTTATGGCGTTTCCGGCTTTTTTTTTTATTGATTAAGTAAATTAGTTTTTTTAAAACCATATTATATAAGCGTTTTTTTTTTGTCTCACGATATACAGAACTTGTCACTTCCCTACAAGCACTCGGCTTGACCTAAGGTAAAAAAATAAAAATAAAAAGTCACAATAAACGAAAAATGTTCTATTAATGTTGACGAAAAACGACAATGTCACAATAATATTATAGAATAAAACTAATAATACTTTGTGAAATAACTTCCATTCCACTGATCCCTACTAAATCTACTACATTAAATAACTGTTTATATTTTTACATCAAAATGTTTTATTATTATTATTATTATTATTATTATTATTATTATTATTATTATCATCATCATTACAAATCAATTATAATTCCCAAATAATGTAAATGTATTTCATTATAAGTAACATTTTTGTAATATACCCATGTAACTGTTAATGTAAATAAAATAACTATTTTCGAGGATGTATTAACCTGAGAGTGTATAAAAATTAACTAATAAAGAATAACCGTAAATTTAGACATCCAGGCGAGGTTGCTTTATTACTTTTCTATTTATTATTATTATTATTATTATTATTATTATTATTATTATATAAAACATTAAACAAAGGCGGGTTTTCGAGTGGCATTTTATGGTAATCATTTAAAAAGGCATGGGTCTATATAGAAATATAAAAATACATGCTCGTATCACATTTAGGGATCTTTGGCTCAACATTATTGTAATTTTAATTCGATAAGAAACGAAAAGCAAGCAAAGAACAAAGGAAAGAAAAATCCCCGAGTGCCAAATATTTAAACATCTTGTAGTCAGCTGTACAGTTTATTTTAACACTTGCGCAAAATATAACAGAGAGAAAAATGCTTAAGCAGGCAAAAATGTACACATAGATACAGAATAGGGATATATCAAAATATGAAATCATTAAAAATGCTTGCTCCCTTCTGTGTTTGACCCCACAGTGACTAGTCCGAACGTGGTCACAAATATGAGTCACAAATATTTGAAATAGTCCATACATTCCAGTTTATATATATATATAAAATCTAGGCTGCTTATGTGGCCTAGGAGAATTAAACGTATACAACTATATTAAAATGCGTTTTAATTACTTGTATTAGCCTACTATATTTACTATAATATAGTCTAACACATTTACACAAATTACATAGGTAGACGACAGTGACACTTAACCTACATTATTGTAAGTAGCATGTCTTTTTGTCCAACTCAGGGTATCCTGAAATAAAGCAGACTGAATCGATAGTATAGTCTATTTTTATGTCTTCCACTTGAGTGGCTACTCATCATCTTCCTCTTCCTCGTCGCCCCCGATTTGGTCAGCAGCAGGAGAGCAGCGGCCCATTGATTTGTTCTCTTTCTTCCATTTCATCCTTCTGTTTTGAAACCAGATTTTTATCTGGCGTTCGGTCAAACACAGGGCGTGTGCAATCTCGATACGACGCCTTCGTGAAAGGTAACGGTTGAAGTGAAACTCTTTCTCCAACTCTAATGTCTGATAGCGGGAATATGTCTGACGGCCTCTTTTCCGGTCCGCACCTGTAGAAAAGCGAAAGGAGGATCAGAAAGCATAACAACAACATTAGTAAAGAATAATATGAAGTGTTCGAATCTTTTTCGGTAGTTAAAAAAAAAAAAAAAACAGTTCTGCCTTGGTGAATCCGCTTTGGTGCGATTGAAAACAAAATACAAAATTCAATTAAAATAATTTAAATATGATATAGTGATCTAAAAATAAATCAGATTTAAGCTAAAAACTTGCCAATTTAATGAGTTAATGTAAAACGAGAAATTCGAGACATTTTAGAATTTTCAGTAATATTGCACACTGGGGGAAAAAAGAGTCATAACACGCATGCTGCTGCTTGTAGGTGTATTATTTTGGCACAAATTTTCAAATACTGAGATTTGTGACTGTAAATATTTAGATATTTGACTTGTTAGCTTTTTGCAGAGTGCCTATGCCATCACATAACAAGCAGTTATTAAATCCTGAAATTTTTAAAAAGAGTTCATCAGACTTCTAAATTATTTTCTTATATTATTTTATTCCTTACATTTAGGTCACAAACTGTAGTAAAAGCATAAAACAAAACGAAACACACATACACATGTAATTTAAAGCATTGCGTTTGACCACTATTTAAGCGTTACGTTTTAACTCTGTATTAAGGTAAAGACACACAACAGTAGCTAATCAAAATTTTGAAGGGTAAAATATATCTTAAATATAAAAGTGGAATGTAAACATTCAAAAGAAAAATGAAAGTACACAAATACCCTTCTGAATGTAAATTCACTGGCTTGCACACTCCCGTGACTCTAATGGAGCCCTGGCGTTCAGACTTCCTTCTAAACATGACCAAAGTCAACAACATGATCTAGTCCCCTTACACATAAGCGATGAAGTGTTCGTCTATCCGTCTAGATAAAGAAGCCATCTATGTAAAGTATCCATCTTTAAGCTGCACGTTTAAAGAAAATAAATCTAACAAGACTTTCACAACCATGTCCATGCACGGTCAGTGACTTTCTGCTGTCCCTGCGTTTCCGTTTCCAGCAGACTGTCGACAAATGGGGACTGCTTTGAGTTCGTGTGCTTTTTGAACTTTTTTATTGCACTATTCAGTCGTTTGTATCTTACTTCCGTCTTGTCGGCAATGCCGTGTCACTTCTTGTTGATACAAGTCTAGCACTAACTGTCCAAAAGCATAAAGAATTTGAGGGGAAAACAAAAGAAATGAAAGAAATCGAGAGAATGAAATACAAGTTTAGTATTGAAATCCATAAACATGATACTGCGGTTTAGTTCTTTTAGAGGTATAAAATAAGTGCATAAATTGTGTCCTCGCAGAACGAAACGCTTTTACACGAGTTAAAACAAGGAAGAGCATTGTACTCGGTCACTGTGCAGGGTCTCTACACAGGCTCCTGAATGTAAGACATGGAAATAGAATTTTCATCTGGTGTGTGAATGTGTCTGTGTGTGAATAGTGAAAGAGAAATAAAGCGAGGGACAGAGCCCATCTATGTGAAATATTAAACCTAAGCACGAAATCAACTGAAAAGGCCTTATAGTAACAAAGACACAAAAGCTAGTGGTTGGAGGTGCAAAGCCCAGCTTATGTGTCGGATATGTTAAAAAAAAAAAATTATAATAATAATAATTATAGGAGCAAAGGGATTAGCCTACTTCTTGTGATTAGCCTATGTGTGTTTATATAGGCTACTTTTGAATATTTGTTGTAAGGCCCAACTTCCTTCTATGCATCTGTCTACACCAGTTTCATAAGTTTCATATCATAAGACCAAATAAGTGGCCTTTACAGCAGACATTCACAGGACATCAGAGACTAATATGATCAATGAAAAGTTAAAAAGCTTAAAATACAGTTTCCCTATTTGAAAGAGGCTTAATGTTTACAATCAAATTCGGTCGATTGGATGCGGATATTATAAAAATTAAAATTATTTAAAATGTCGTAACTCTCTACACAAGGACAGTAAGATATACTAACTATGACCCATGCATTACTTTTAAATGACACTGGCATTTCACACAAAACTACGGCACAGAACGAAAATGTACACCAAAGGCGCGCAAGGACTATCTGCCAGAAAATGTCAACAACTTTGCTAATGAGGTATCTGTTTCAAAAGTATGTTGTTGTATTTTTACACTGGGAGCTAACAAGAGAAGAAGCGCCCCATGTTGACAGTTGACTGATAGGAACGTCTTTGCTCGTGGGGAGTGTCTTGAAAGGCCGCAGAAAATCATTAAAGGAGAACTTGTCGACCTCCTTTCCAAATAGCCTACGTCAGCCAGGACATGTGGTGGCTATGTGAGAAGAATGCTGTTACTACGAAAAGTTGGCGATTTGTTAAAAACCATTGTTGAGCGAATAATTAGTCGCGGAACTGGCCGTAGATCATGAGTCATATGTTTTGTGAAATTTCCAACACATGCGCGTGTGCACGCATGCAGGCACATACATGTAGCATACAACATATACATATATAAAACACACACGCCCACTCAGGCACTGTTAAATTTCTGACAGCAATTTAAAACAAAGGTCCACCCAGCTCTAACATACCCTAGAAATACAAGGCCCCGCCCTCTATATCGATAATATGAGGATTTTTAACGCCATGACTGCCAACATACTAACTTAAAGATGTATTCATGTGTACACGCAGCAACATATGCAACCATGACCCACAATCTCAGCGGAATCTTGGATATTTAATATAGCTAAACATAATTAATCAAACCTCTCATATACCGTCCCCTCCCTTTTCCTCAAAACACGAAATACTACTAGGTTGTCTTGAATTATGGCGACTAATTAGTCATAAAAAAGATCTGAGGAAAAGACCATTTTTTGAAATGACTCGGTCGCTCCCGTTAACCTGTCTCCCTCCCCCTCGGACATACATAGACGCACACCCCGGTCCTTAAGAAACATTCAGTTTTCACAGACCTGTGCTCCTCATCCACGGATAGATTCGGAGGTTGTTTTCGTTGTTTTGATGGTAGCCCCTCTGTTCTTCTATACCACTGCTTTGCGCTTTACAGAGATCGCCAGCGCTCACCATGGGTAGATTCGGATGGTCAAACAGAGAGCTGGGCATGTTCAACGAAACTGCTCCCAGTTCATACGCAGTAGGGTAAATGCCTTGAGTCTGGCTGGAAAGACTAGCACCGTTAGTGTACATGCTCGACAGGGAGACAGAGGAGACCGGTGCACCGGTAGAAGCCGAGCCGTAGCCGCTGGCCCGCTGCGAGCTGCACGAAAAGGCGCAAGAAGTTTGCTCGGAAAACACGCCTGTAGAGAAGGCTGAACTCGCCACTTGGTATTTGGAAAACAACGCGTTCGCATAATACAGTGAACTCATAATTTGAGAAGTGATTTATATGCCAAGAAGTTTTAGTGTCGGTTTTACGAGGTCCAATGATATATTATAGAATTACAGTCTAGATTTACACCAAAAATCACCCCTTTTTCCTCTGGGGCCACGTGATGGACAGCACGTGATGAAATGTCCTCCAATGGGTGTACGTCTTCCCAGAGCCCCGTCTAATGTGGAGAAGGGCTTTGCAGCTGACCATCCACATACATTTGTTAAATTATTCACTTACAACCAACAGTACCTAGTCAACAGAAACGCACATAGAGAACACACAGATCAATAGGCTATTGAGAAAGTTTCTGTAATCACCTAAAACAGTGCCAAGAAATAAATGATTGTGGGCTGTACAAACTTATAAATGAGTTCAGGTTGTCCAGATTTAGGAACGTACCTCCTGTTTGGGAGGCCACCACACAAATAACAAGAAACCTATTTATTTCTGTATTGATTTTCAACACTATCCCCTCTTGTCACCGGTCCTGCACATACCCCAATCTCATCACTGCATTTCTGCAATGTCTGTACAGTGTGCCCGTGCCAAGAGCATGATGACTCGGGCCCTTACTAGTTTCTGCTTCAAAGCATCCCTATGGCCTGAACAATCACCACTACCTAGCCATTTCCATGGCGACGGAATGGTTCAGTGCACCCCAAACAGTTTCCCTGTACATAGTAAGCAAACATGTTCACGCGAGAGCTCTGAATCTAGTCGTGGAACTTATACACTCTAAATGTTTGAGAAGCCCACATACTCTTACTACAGTAATTCACCTGACACGATGTGCTCCCATAATTCAAATACCCACATTTAACAAAGACCAGCAAGATGAAATTTCGTTTTAAGAGATTTTCGATTTAGATTCACGATAATACAGTCTGTTTCTGTTTAGTGGGCATTATATCGTGTTGTGTTACGATATTGGTCTGACAAGTTATGAGGGTTTTCAGTTGTGGTTTCACATGCCGCCTCTCTTTTAGTTCACGTATCCAACTATAAATCAAAAATTTGTAAATATATTATGTTTTAACGTTCCATAAATTATTCCATTCTATTCCATGTTCGTGCTTATATAGATTATTTGAAATGAATGCCTATGTTTTAACATAACATCCTGTCTGGTAACCTAAAAGGTTTTTTTTTTTTTTTTTTTTTTTTTTTTTAAGCTGACCTTGGAACCGCATACTAGCGAGAAATTATGTAGTGCAGGGGTAGGCAATGTCGGTCCTGGAGTGCCGATGTCCTGCGTGCAGTTTAGCTCCAACCCTGAAAAAAAAAATCACTTGTCTGTGGCCTCAGTAATCCTGAAGACCTTGATTAGCTTGTTCAGGTGTGTTTGATTAGGGTTAGAGCTAAACTCTGCAGGACAGCGGCACTCGAGGAGGGACGTTGCCTATCCCTGATGTAGAGGATACATGGTGCCAGGGATTGTCGCTTGTAAACTTTATTGTGTCACTTTCTGCCGGATTTCTCCAGTTTTAGACACCAGAATACAGTTAAGTATGACAACAAAACATACAGTTATCTCACACTTCAGTAAAGAACTACTTCAGAACTACTTCAGTAAAGGTGAACGACAACAATTTGAATCATAGTAAACCATGGGTCACATGACATAATTTTCTAAATTCTTTTTTAATATGTTTATTCATTTTTATAATCCACTGTGCGCATGCTTACCCCATGAAAGGAAGACAACAAAAAATACCATCGATTTAAGAAGAACCAAAGACGTGTAAAAAGAGATTCTACGGCATAAATAGGCAGTTTCATGTTGTTGGACGTCATTAATTTCTACGTCATCATCATAACATATAAGTGAGAACAGTTAAAAGTGCACCATTTAACTTAAAAACTATACAGCTGCCAAGGTAATTGTTAATGTCAAAATCCTAACAATAGAAACTTAAGTTTCACGATAATTATTTCACAAAGAAAGGAGACTAGCTTTAACACTATCATACTCTCTGAAGAACAGTTAAAAAGTAAAAATGCCTCTTGTCCTTCGTCTTCCTGAAGTTCTGTGGTCACCACATTAAGTTTATAGTCATTCGTCTAGTCCCAGACATTGTCTTATGTTCCTTCCTCGAGTGAAAGATGTAACCACTCGACTTGATTAAAATGTCTCTGTGAGACAAACCTTCCATGCAAACACCGTTAATCTCTTCATCATTGTATGTTTTATTTTCCCTATTTATTCTTTGCCGTTTTGATTGACTGACACACGTACACACACTCTCTCTCCCTCTCACACACACACACACACAAGCGCGCGCATCCGCTCTACATTTGTTTTGCCTTGTCGCAGTCTTCGCCGGCTGACTGTGTCCCGGATGCCTGTTCTTTCTCTCGTTTCTCATTTTCGATCTGCTCTTGTTCAGACTTGCTGCTTGGAAACTTGTCCTTGTTGTTTTCCTTTTTCCATTTCATGCGACGGTTTTGAAACCAGATTTTGACTTGTCGTTCTGTCAGTCCCAAAGCGTGTGATACTTCAATCCGTCGCTTGCGTGTTAGGTAGGGATTGAAGAGAAACTCTTTCTCGAGTTCCAGCGTCTGATAGCGGCTGTAGGTCTGGCGGCCTCGCCTCCGTCCGGCAGCTACTGGCAATAAAGAAGTTTACAGATGTTAGAGCTTACAATACGTGCCACATCGTAATTTTACAATCAAGTTCAAACATATTTGTGAACCAACATTGCACAAAGGCAACTTCCATGCGAAATGAACATCTACAGAACACAATCGCGATACATTATTAGTTTATGGGTAGGCTTTTAGTGTGCCATGGAGACTCCCCACAGCCTAACGCAGTAATTAATGTAAAAGCTAATATACAAATATAAGTACCACAACACTAACCCCACAGTAGAATTGTCAAAAAGCAGTCTATACTATTTCACATTTAGGCACAGCCATAAATGACATAATCATTGTAAAACGACCACTGTGTACTGAAATAAACTCAGGGCTCACTGTAAGTCGTTAAAGGCTGCAGTAAAACTTTGACCTGAGACGTGAAAGATCAGCTGTGGGGCAATGGAACATGGAAACAGCAAGAAGAGAAGGGGCTTTTCTCTCACCCTCTTCTTCCTCTCTCCCACTCTCCTGTGTTTCTATGGCAGGGTCATTAAACTGTAAAGTGATTCACAAGTTTTGAACACCATAAAACAATAAAAACGGCTATTGTCTTCCCTCCTCTCGTGCACACAGGAAATGCCATTCTAAACCTAAATAGTACTGAGATTGTTTTCGTGTGGCTAACCCAGGTTTATGTCACTTACACAAACACACACAACGCGGGTTGGCCGGCTTTTCTGTCTACCGAGGCTCACCTTGAGGTCGCATCCACGGGAACAGCTGTGTGGGCGACGGACTCTGCTCTGTGTTGTCCGTCTCGTCGCCGATGCCCCCCGTGGCGAGCTTGCAGTCGCTATACTGAACCAAGTCGGCATCTTGAGCCCCGAAAATTGTTTGCCTCTGGAGAGCATCATAACCGTAGAAGTTACCCGGCTCGCCGTGACAAGTTACTGCACAGGGACTCTGCTGGTAAGGAGCTGCGGAGAGCGTGGATGCGCCATGGTGATAAAACTCCTGAATCTGAGGGGCATGCTGGAAAGTGGCTCCGGTGCCTGGACCGTACACGACGGTGGGTCTCGTCCCTAGGTCCTGAGCAAACCCGCACTCGTAATAGTTTGGCCGCAGAGTGTCTCCACTTTTGTATTTAGTGAAGAGAGAGTTGACGAAATATGAGCTCATCTTTTGATGTTGTTGTTGGCACTGATTTTGTTGAAGAGTTTGCGTTTGAATGTCTTTATATCAGCGCGGTAGCTTCAGAGAGTTGTCAGTTTCACAGTTACTGAGGTAACAAACAATGCAGCAGCCAAGCCTTGATTTCCAATAACTGAACGGTTTGCGTTTGTATACCTTTGTTAAATCAACTTGTCTAAAGCTTCCATAGGCATGTTCCCACTGTAGAGTTCCAGCATCACAATTCCGGTGAAGGGTGCAAGTTCCCAACCAGTTTTCTATGATTTACTCGGCTGCAAATGAGCAGTTTCATATTTTGCTGTGTGTTTTCACGATCATTTGCATCTTCTATCGGATCCTCGTTCCATTGGCTTTTTGCATCCCTACACGGACACCGCTCAGCGCGATTCTGATAAGAAGGGAGTGAGAGAATGAAAAAGAGAAAGCGAGTGAGAGAGAGCGCGAGGGCGCAGGAGAGAGAAGGGGGGCCAAGGGAGAGAGAGGAGGGGGAAATATGCACATTAATATGTTCAAGCGGGTAAGTTAATGAGAAATCTGCCGCTTTGCATCAGATCAAGTGCATAGCCTCTGTTCCTCCCCCCACTCAACTTCTCCACTCCAAACCCCTTTGAAAGATTTATTTTTCGCATGTTCATCACAGACAGTCTAAAGTGATGCATATTTAGTGGTTAATTTCCAAATCTCTAACGAGGTCTAGCCTCCTTTTTTAAAATGTCAGGGTCAAGACGGCCAATCTTAAAAAGTACACGATTTAATTGGCATCAGTTTAAATGTTTTACATCCTATAAACCTTATAAGCACGCTTAAACTTACAAAATCATCCTCTGCAGCGACCAAGGCGCGCGCATCGAAAATTAGCGAGGCGGTCATATTTAATATTCTGATAATTGTATTTATATAAATATAGTTACAGAGATGTGAGGATGTTGAAATGGACCTGCACGTAAGGTGTAATGGCAAATGTGGCTGTACATGGTTTAAGAAAATATAAAATGCAATAAACGCCCCTACTGTTTGTTGTTGACGTAGTGCGTTTTTATGAGGTTCCACGACCAGTGCTGTAAATGCTTCAATCTGGATTTTATCTATGCAGAAATAGTAAGTCCTTTAATTGTCATTTTCGTTTGGTTTTCCATACAGTCTGCCAATGTGTTTAGCACGAGTAAATCGGATTAACATTACCTAGAAAAACCGAGGGGTGAAAAGTACCGTGCAAGGAATTTTCTAATGATAAAAATGTAAATAGCCTATCAGTGAAAAAGTAAAAATGTATGAATAAACAAACAATATGTTTTACGTGCTTGTATCAGTTTAAAATGTTTCTGGATTCGTTTTGATTTGGGAGAAAATTATGGAATTCTAATTATAAAATTATTATAGAATTATATAACTTTTCATATTTTCTAAAAATCTAAGATTTTTTCCTTTGTTATTTTAAAGTATCCTTAGCATATACACTGACTAAAACTGCTCACCTAATGCACAAAAAGTAGTATTTTTAAAAACTATATGACACATATGATCTAATGCCGGTGCCTGTCATTTTACAACTCATTTGAGTCTATAATAAATTACTGCCGAGGATTTGAAAGCAGTGTCTTTTCCCAAAATCATCACCTCAATATGACGAATCCTTTTGAAGCTTTATGTTGACTACATGAGGGGGAAAATTTACATTTCAGCACGTGGCGTATGTAGCCTACAATGTTGATGTTTCTATATTACGGGTTAATCTAAAGCGTTAATCACGCACATCTTGTTCTGACCGTTTTAAACGTTTCTTCTCTTAACAAGGACAAAGAGTTCATCAAGTACATACATTTATTCTTACGTTTGACCAATTAAGCTTATGATTCGGCTTTAGTAAAACCTAGAATATCTTTGATGTAAAAGAAATTCTGTTGTAAATATTTTCTGTGATTTGACTTTCCATTACATGAATATGTGGGTATATAGTTAGTGAATATAATAATAAAATTAATGGTGTCAGAGAACGTCATACTGTTGTATGTTTTTGTTTGGCTTTTGTTTTTTTCTTTGTGTGTGTGTGTGTGTGTTGTTTGTTTGTTTTTTACAATTTCACTGCAATAGCAGTAATCAATGTCAAAGTGTTTTTTTGCTGTCATTAAAATATTTGCTAACCCAAGTTTTGTGTGGTGACTTTAGTCATATAATCATTCTATTACCATTTAATACAATCACTGAATCATCAAAAATGTTTGGGTTTCATATAAAATGTAGCAGATAATACAGTACACTGATTTAATTTATTTTAACATTGCTCTAATAATTTAAAAAGCCGAACTGAAAACGTTGAATAATCTAATTTGTTAGGATTAAAAGTTAAAACAGAATTAGCCTACAACAATGCATTATTCATTATTATATCCTAAGTTTGAGTAGGCCTACCCTAACATTTAAAGACACATTCAATAGAGGGTTTCTCGGGATCTTTATAACATAGATTAGGAATCTTCTGAAGCGAATGTTCTTCGTCTTTTTCAAAAGCTCCACTGTATCAGAGGGAAACTGTATGAACCTTACTTTAGACAAGTGTAATACCGCACATGTTTTGGCCCGTGTTTCCGGTTTGGGGGTGGAGGGTGGTCAGCCAGTCACTTTTTGATGGAACAACATTGCCATCAAGCGGCAGTTGTGTGTTACTCCATGTGCAAAATCAGACGTAATGAGACGGAAGTTCAAAAGCTAATGGTTCTATAAACAACGAACATCAAAACAGAATGAGCGAATTAACAGCTCAGTAAGTGCAAATTCAATGATGTTAAGTACTTCTTTTCATTCTCTATAACAAGAAATCCATTTAAAACCGACCCTTGTAGCATTTAGTCTTGTGTGTTTTTAAACGTATCTAGAAAAGTAATTTGCGTAGGGTTGGAACACTGACACTAAGGTTAAACCATTAAAAACAATGAAAGAAAGTTTTTTCTTCTGTCTTACTAGTATTTTGTTAATATTTATAACTGTATTAAATTTAACGTTTAGAATGAGGCCGTCTGTTCCGTCTGTCCATGATATCCAATTTTTTTGTGGGTTTCACTCTTCTTATTTTAATGCACAACTAGGCCACTTTACCTATAGTACCATTACCAAACCTACTGCTGCTGCTGCTACTACTACTACTACTAATAATAATAATAATAATAATAACAACAATAACAGGCTAATAATAATAGCTGATACTAGCAGCCTTTTCAAGTATTATTTTTAATGGCATACACACTGTTAGAAAAAAACAATATTCAGGCCTCGAAATAACATTTCCATGCATAAATACGTCCCTTTTTTATTTGGGCTGCGTGCATGTGCATTATTGTATTACCAGCATGACTTTCCTTTTGTTAGTTGTCAATACAGACAGGCTTTATATATATATATATATATATATATATATATATATATATATATATATATATATATATATATATATATATATATATATAAAGATTGATTTAGATTTCTATTTATTCGAAAGCTTTATTACATTATTATTCACATCATTGATAATGTAGATAGTAATATTAATAGTAATATTAACAGACTATGCATTAAAGCAGCTATAATAAGCACAATAAACTGAAATATAAAAAACAAACTATAATGAACATTTTAGGGACTCTATGGTTGCAGAAGTTAATGTTATGTGTGGTTCTGATTTTGAGAGAATTCATTATCTTTCTTTAGAAACCGGCCTTTGTATCACCAAGACACAATCGGATGTGTACCCACAAAATGGCGAAGTCGAGCTCGGTCCAAAAGGCTGTAAACAAATTAGCGTTGGTCATCGCAGACGTCTCGCCAGAAATCCTCTTTTTGTGACAGTTTATGGCCCGCTATAAGGGCTGTAGTGCGTTCGGAAATGGAACAAAGGGTGGGCGTCGATTGAATTGGACTCAGGGCTCTCATGTGGAAGTCCAGATCTCACCCATCCCGACCCCCTACTCTGTAAGGAATCTGGACGGCTAAAGAACAAACGCTGTACACAATAAACGACAAATGCGAGAAAGGGGAAGAAAAAAAACAGGCTCCCCCAACAGAGACACAGTGTTTACGCAAATTATTTTGCCTTACAGTTATTAGAATCCTGAAACGTTTTTCAAAATTTTCATTTTTTTTTTCTCGCGTAGTGTTTGCTTTACAGCCATTTAGTTCTTAACCTTCATACATTTATACCCTATAAAGTTTTATTACAGTCATATTATTTTATTGCGGCACACCACATTGAATTTCTTTCTCTTTTTTTATGACAGTCGACTTCCCATTTCCTTCGAACATGGAGCGTACATCCTTTCTGCAGTTTGTTTCCATTCAAAACACCAAAATAAAGGGCGTTAATGGTGTGGCAGGACTCAAAATATCTTCTCAGCTCTAGAATCACCAGGGCAGACTTATGCTGAATTAATATGTGACGAAGGCTGAATTCGTACACACATCTGTGAGCCAGGACAACTGGCAATGTCTTCAGAAATGTTTAATTGTTTCAATCTGTTGAATGCAGAACTTTTTTAAGCTGTCTTCTTTCTTCTTTCTATTTGCAATTGCATCATTTGCTAAATGGGTAGGACCTTGGCTGTCTATATTTGTAGTGAAATCATTGTATTCTTAATTTTTTTATTATTATAGTTTTTTTTTTTTTTGGGGGGGGGGGTATTTTTATTTTTATTTTTATTGCTATAAAACTGCATGTGAATGGCCACATTTACCATCGCATTTAACACTGCACATTTTCTCTGCTAACAGTGGGCCTCGCGTCTTACATTATTTAGTGTCTAACTTCAGAGCTTGAAACATTTAGACATACCTTATCCCTTTTAGTTTGCATAATTTATTATACATCGCCTCTGCAGGCAAAATATCCTTCTTGACTCTTGATGCATAGCTTGCATCTGGAGGATGCGGTACAGCCAAATATAACACCACAAATATCATAAGGGAATCAAATAATACGTTAAGAAGAGTGCCAAAGCAAAGATGTGTCATGGTTATTCTCAGTAAGTCTTCTTTGCACATATGAGCTGCACGTTTCTTCATTCCGATTCAAGATGAATGCTCGAGCGCACGATAACATATTTACAACATATGATTCTCATTATAAAATGCAGTAAACATTAAAGTAGAGTACTACAGCATGTCCTTTGCTAAAGCACAAAAGATCGAGATAAAGTTTGCGCTGGTTTACAATCAAAAAACATAAAGGGCAATTACTGTGCCAAATCGGGGAAAGAGGTGACGTGCTAAATAAATAAATACATAGGCCTACATACATAAAAAAGCAGCAAAGACTTTAATTTCACCAATCTCTATGTCCATGTGTCCGGTTAGTATCGATAACACAAAGACACACATCATGCACAGCCACATATATTTATTTTAATTACATGATGAATGTTTAGATTCCGAGAGAGTTTTTGTTGCAGTGATACATCAGGCTGTGCACTCATTTATAGAGAGAGAGAGAGAGAGAGAGACGGAGAGAAAGAGAGAAACATTACATTTTAAATCATATTGTATTTGGGTAACTTTCATCAACCTGCCTATTAGCTCTGTCCATAGAAATGACAATACCTGTGTGTGGTCTACATGTAAACTTTAATGAGTCCAGCATCAACAGTGCAATAGCACAGATTAACAACACAACAAAACAATAACACAAAAAGAGACAGAGCAGTCGTGTACAAAAACAATTTAGATCTTGCGTTGCGAGTTAAAGTCTGGTGTTGTTAATTATTTGTCTTTTAATAAATGTACAGAATTTAATAAATGTGTGTGTGTGTGTGTGTGTGTGTGTGTGTGTGTGTGTGTGTGTGTGTGTGTGTGTGTGTGTGTGTTCCTGACTGGACGTGAGTCAAAGAAAGTGGGAAAAGTTTAAGGAGTGATTGACATTTGAAGATAGCCGCGCTCGATTTCCATAAAGTCAAATCACAAAACCATAAAACAAATCTCTAATCCAACAAAGCAATATGAATGAACGAGCAAATACAGAAAACATCACTGACAATGGAAAACGGACATGATTCTGGACATATAGCCTACATGGAACCTGTAAACAAAATAGAAAAATGAAAAGGTTACGTGTATCAACTCATTCAAGTATGAATTATTTTTTGAAATTCTTTTTACAACATATAAAACATTCCATTAAAAAGAAGAAAAAAAACTATTAACGTATTTACAATAAATTAAAACAACAATCCTTATACCGCACATAAAACAGCTTCGAATTAATACTAGCTTTTCAATAACACATACATAAGAAAACTACACAATAGGCTACGTGGCATGCGCAAATTTATGTAAACAACTGCGACCGAATCTGTATTAAAGGTTGTTATACATTTCAGCACGAATTAATTCTATGGTTACTGGCACGCTACAAATACATACACTCGGAACCTGCACTCTAAATTTCAAAAGGATTATTTTGGGATATCTGAACCAAAATTAGTAGGTAAAACAACTTGTTTCATTCGTGTTTAATTACTTTAGTTTGATTCTTGATTTTGACCCAAAATGATCCAAACACTATTGAAGGAAACTGAAGTAGAAGCTATAAAGAAAATATCTGAAAGCAATTTTAGAAATTATTATTATTATTATTATTATTATTATTATTATTATTATTATTATTATTATTATTACTAGTACTACTATTAGTACATTCAAATCAACCAAGACAATTTATAAGTGTGCCTCTACCACAAATGCGCACAAGTAAATGTCAAAAGGAGCTAATTTATAATATCGTAAACTTCAATAACTGCTTCACAGATGGTATAGACACTACGAACTAAAGACTGTTGTATTCCGCTATAATAATAATAATAATTATAATAATAATTTTGTAAAAGAGAGCTCACGTCTTTAGCAAATACGTGAACATGCTTTACAGATAAGCCAAACTTCCCTTGTATACTGAATGAGGCGTATGTTTTGTTAAATACATTTTATATCAGCATATGTCTATGACAAAAGGAATGATGAAAAATGCAGAATTATAGAGAAAAACTTTATAAAAAGCACAATATTTCAGCCTGTTGAAACCAGTTCCTTATCACCTGTTTATTTCCTGGTGAAGTGTTTCTTTAACACAAGTCATAAAATGCAATAAAAGAAGGGAGAGATGGCAAGACGTTTTCCCCTTCCTCTGCATCATCTCACCTCTTCCTTATACTCTATATTTTTAACACTGTCCAGTCCTATATGGAAAATGGTGTGTGAATGCGCGTCAGCGTTTTCTTTTTGACGCAGTAAAACATTCTTGCATCATACTTTTTGTAAACGGCTTGAACGCCTGGCACCAGTCTGCGTTATTATTCTTTGGGCTGGTCCTTATTCATTTTCTTCATTTTCATTCTTCTGTTTTGGAACCATATTTTTACTTGTCGCTCTGTCAAGTTCAGCAGGCGAGCTACCTCGTGTCTCCGGTCTCGGGTGAGATACATATTGAACAGAAATTCCTTCTCTAGCTCCAAGGTCTGATATTTCGTGTATGGACATCGCTTCTTCCGGGATGATCGAGCGTGTAACCAGTTGGCAGATGGGTCGTCTGCAAATGACAGTCAAAGACAAGAAGAGTAGATCATAATATTAGTACAGATTCCAACATGAAACATGAAACACATTTCAAAATGCACTCAAATTTACAGCCTTCACGAAGAAGATGAATATTATTAAAACAAAGTGCTTTAGGGCGCCATCAATGAAAACCAACGCTATGATTTGTGAAAACAAGTAAAGCTAAGCAATTTCAAAGTATTAACTTGAGACGCAGTAATAAAATTCTATGCTTAAACTGTACCACCACCAGTAAGCAGCAACTTTGTACAAGAGGCCACTTAAGTTCACCTGTGATAACCTGTGTCATGCATCTCCCTGTAAAGGAGAATGTGTACGCACTGAATAATATAAAGTTTTCTTTAAAGAAAAAATAATAAGAAGAAAAGGGCTGAGGGGAAAGAAAGGTTTAATTTGGAACTCTGCAGGGAGTTTAACCATACTGGAATGCACTGTAAAATGTGGTCACATGTGACATGAGATTATCTCCTTTTTAGGGAGAAATGTGGGATGAATTACGGAGGAAGAGCATCTCTAACGAGGCGTCTTCTCCCTCAGTGGTTTGGTCGGGAATGCAAATGGGAGGCTGAAAAATTTCCGTTGTGCTGACTTTTGTTAACATGCACACGGAGAAGCTGAATGTTACAGCGACTCGAGATTCACTGTGATGACGAAATTGATGTCACCTGTGCATGCCTTCTGTACCTGTGTGGGTTAAATGACGTCAAGGGAACATTTCTACCATGGCGGTGCTTCATGCTCTCTTAAAGTGCATACTATTTGCATGAAAAACATTCAGCGTTTGGCACATAACTTAATTTTTCAGGGGCTCAGGCAGTTTGAAGGTGTATGCTAGGTTAGAAAAGCCACGTATTTATAGATGTTTCCCATCCTATGCGTACAACTCCATGGCTTCTGCCTCAAGACATACCATGTCAGTTGTACATCAGCTTTCTAGGATGTCCCAAATCGCAATTGTATTTTTATAATGATGGAATGAGATACAAGCATCTAAAATGATTAATGCGCGTGTCATGTCAACTACAGGCCTCACGGACACGTCTGTATACCTTACGACTTATGAGACAAGACCGAGACGTGATCCCTAACAATGAAACGCTAGAGGGTCATGCTATATGATGAGGAAAGTGACGCGTGTTTCCATCAATAAATATGAATCAAAATCCACAAATTAGACAAAGTTTAGAATTTATTTATTTATTGCCTCTAGTCGATTTAATCAAAACGTTTTCAAAGAAAACGGACCTCTGAGCTTAGGACGCTTATTATTGCATTTGCGCATGTTTGGACTGAATCGTATTTTACTCGTGTTTTTAATGCAGCATATCCCAAAGAGCTCACGTACGATTAATGGGGATGTTGGCTCCTCTGATAACTTAATAGACTTGAGACCTATAACTTTTTCCTTCTCATGGGCAGCCATGAGCACAAAGCAGGACGTGTTGTAAACTCCCAACATCATTCCCTTTGCCTACAGTTTATTCTGGAATGCCGCCCGGGGTAGCACATTGGGGATTTCGATTGCGCACAATTCCATTAGTTCACAGTGCTGCAGTTTATTTCACGGATTAAAATCCATTGCCTTTTCAAATTCATTGCGACGAAATCGAAAACGATCGTTGAACAAATCCCTAAGAATGTAGCTGCTTTTCTGAACTTGTTGGAATACTTTAGCATTAGCCATAAACAATCTTACATGGTTATGAGCTGGAATTATGTGGATTATTCTCTGCACCGGCTCAAATCCACCCTTGAGGGAGCTCAAGAAAAGGCAAGATCAGAGAAAAACATACAATCCCCCAGCAGCCAGATTTACCAATAAAAACATATCCATGCAGTATTACATTTATTTTGTGGGATTCAAACTATACCTTCACCTCTGGGATATAATCAATAATATTTCCGCATAAACAGAATTAGATAAAATAAATAAATTAGAGATTCAGATGAAAAGCGAATAAACGTTATAATATTTTTGCTAACCAAGAGCTACCAAACATAAGACCAACATTTGCACCATTTAGTATTATAACTAAGAGACAGTTTGGGGAGTCATTGCACGAAAAAGCTGTTTACAGCCGACCTAAAACTGGCTTGTGCACTAAAGTGCACTGACGCGCACTGACGCGCAAATAAGGGTTTCTAACAGTGACAGAAAGAGAAAGAATATAGGCTACTAAAAGTTACTCAAGAATGTAATAAACTCAAATAACATGATTTGGGAAAAATGAAAGCTTGTTTTATAAACGTGTGAAGCCTCTACATGACCCCAACTAGGCAAAGCAAAACAGTCGTCAGCGATGCTATATGTGTATAGCATGGCTAAATCATACATATTTGGTTAAAAATACAGACTCGATTAAAAACTTCTACATGCTAGCGAAGACTTGAGAATGTTACATGATCATACTTGGCTCCGTGAGGTGTCTGTTGCTCTCCGTTGCTTTGTTCTAGTTTTATGACAGCATTAAACGCTTTACAGAGTGTTCACTTCCTAGGTTTATAACTTACTTTGATCCGGTCCCTCTTTGTCCTCGCTGCCTTCGCATATGTCCTTATTGTCTTCAAACCCAGCGCTGTGAGCAGAATTCATCTCCCGTGCTGTAGAGGACTCCAAGATGTACTCATGCTGCCCGACTAGTTTCGGTGGTTCCCCGAGATGTCCCAGGAGCGGCTCCATCTTGACCTGTCCCTGCCCGGGCAGGGGTTCTGCTCTCGGAGCGCAGTCAAGCCATGTGCGGAGGTATCGGGTATCCGTTGAAGGCACTGGCTGCGTCGGTATGTACGGATGGTAGACCGCTGGTAAGCCACTGGACGCGTGGGAACTGAATGGACTCCATGACGAACTGAACACTGAAGGCTTGGGCTGGAAGCTACAAGAGGGGAACTCGGGATGCTCGCCGGGTCCGGGTTGTCTAGCGCTGGAGTACTGTACATTGGAGAAGCGGGACGCGTTCGGATCTTCTCCTTCATGACTTATGATAGAATCGACATAGTAGTTGCTTAGAGTTCCAGAAATGGACATTCTCGGACATTATATAACGTACTGTTCATTAAAGGGAAAACATGTACAATAGAAATGTGCTTTACTCCCCTCTTTACGGTACTCCTCTCTACTAGCTCGCCAACGAAGTAGAGCCGGGCTGCTATGGTGTGCGCTCCGAGCGAAGTGATTGGTCAGACTTTTTTCGCGAGCCTGATAAAGCGTCAATGGGGTGTAAATCATTCCGCCAAGAGGCTGTACGGAGCTCTCCTCCTCTTACGCTCTTTATATTTCCCATCTAAATAAATTGTCTTGTTTATGCAATATGCAAAATGGGAGTGTGTCCATATATCTCCAGATATCTACAAGCAGTCGGGAAAATGTCAACTTAAATTATGAAAGGTTTTGACATTATATTAAAGGGGAAGCATATGCAGGGCAGTGGCCCACAATAATAAGTGAGAGAACATTTTTGTCTATTAATTGATGTGGCATTATATCGTGATCTATACAGTATAAGTGCTGAATGGGAGCCTGATCATATTTGCTTGATAAAATGTATGACAATAACTATTTAATATAGGCAATTTATGGAGATATTTAACAGGACTTTGAAAGGTATCACAAAAACCAAGAGACGTCTGCATATAAAGTTTACTCAACCGATTTTTTCCCTAAAATATTTTATACCCCCACGTGTTTAAACCTCTAAACCTCCGAGGAGGCAAACCTCTTCCTTCTTGGAGTAATAGGAGTATGTTGAGATAATGAACAGCTTTATTGGGAAATTAACAGTCATTTTTCCTTAACGAGGGTATTAAACACCACCGTGCGACAATCCCCTTGTATTTATAGAAGAAACTACTTGAACTTTTTTGGTCGTTTAATACTATTATAAAATACTACATCAGGCAGCTTTGATTTTTATAGGCCTGATATACTGCCTGTGGCGAGGACCGTGGACGACTCCACTACAGTGTTCCATCCAGTCCCTCATTTCAAACACAAAAATAAACAAGATTCCTTTTTTTTTATTTTATCACTTTATTCAAATAATAAACACCAGTCAATTCTACTCTATCAGCAACATTTTGCAACAGAAATTCAGAATTAGGCGTGCAAAAAGGCAAATGTTTCAGAGATGGTTTCACTGTCCGTGGTGAATGTCTTGGACCATCAATGTAATACAATACAACTGTGATTTCAGCACTTGCTGTGTATGTTGATCGTGCCCAATAAATAGTTGCCCCTTTACATACAGGAATAAATCGAGCCTATGATGCTGTTGTGCCTCAGCAAAAGAACGATAGCAAATCATTGTTCTACAAAACAACAACCACAAAAACATTACAGGTACTGTAGGGTTAACTGAAAAAAAAGAGTTAAAACAACTACTACCATCTTAGTTCATTGTGAATTTAGCCCATATGCTAATTTTATTACAACCGTAACCATGCGTAAACAGAGCAAGTTGCATAATAAGATACATTTGTGCAATAAATTGTGCTACAGAATCTCTAAAACCTCTAAAATGTTAATTACATCAGGAAGAGGCTACACACTTAAATCACAACCTAGCCGTTTTAAAAGGCATTTAACAACACCCTGTAAAAATCAGCCCGTCGCCGGTGAGTTAGCCTACTTCACGTTATGAATTAAAATATCTCTGCCTTCTGTTGGAATTACACAGAGAAAAGGAAAGAGAATCTAAAAAAAAAAATGTGTATTGAAATATCTACACTATAATCCTTTTAACTGTAATCGATTTGGATCATATTTCCTTATGTAATATTGGGCTTTTACACTATGAATAAGAGCATACCAGAACATATACCACATAGGCTACTGTGAAGCTAGTTAAAATGTATGACGTGATAGTCTTAAAAAAATGGAGGCATACTGTCACGCATACACGTTTCAGTACTAATATAAATTCTTAGCCTAAGCTAAGCATTTCTTTCAGTAGTGAAACCTTTGTTTAGAGAAGCTGGCTAATGTTTGCCGTATGTGACCACATTTTTTTTAACATATTCCTGTTTATAAAGAATCTACCCCTCTTGTAAGCAAATAAAATTTAATTCAAACAAATATTAATCACAATGATGCATCTCATCACACGTTTATTCAAATAAATATCTAATAAGAATAACGTAATTTAGGACTATTTTGAATATTGTTATAGGGTTAGGTTCCGTTAAGCGTGTCTCAGTATTTTCCTTATCCATTCTCTGGCTATGTTTGATATTTTGCCATGAAATTCCAAATAGGCTTACTCAAAAATCATCAGCAACAAAGATAAATGTATCTGTGCTCTGCTGTCAAAACTCTTTAAGGCAAAGTGTAACATCTTAACATCAACACCGCTTCATAACTGTTGGTAACTCTCGTTTTATTCAGTGTAGAAGAGTGGACCTTAACTGGAGGGTTAAACTGCACCTCTCACCTTCAATATGGAGAGTTTCTTGTATGGAGTGGGCTAGTTATAAATAGTTGTAATCATAATTTACATGTTGCAAGCATTCGTGTAGGACATTTACATGTTGCAAGCAATGCATAACTTTATTCGTAATGATAAAACTTTCTAGAACTACAATTTGGCAATAGTTTTTGCTGGTATACCAAATAACTTCAGCAACGCATGTATTGACTGATTGTCAGAATATTGTTGCACGCTATTGGCCACCACAAGCAGGCACTCTGCAAACGTCACCACACTATTCAAATCATCAACAAATGCAGTTTTAAGTTTTACACATCAAAAATAATGTTTTCCTACCCTACTGCTCTAATGAATATCACAGTTAATTAAATTTATCATATGATACAGCGTTTACGACAACAATTATGTTGTGGATTAGCCATTAATTGTGGATTTCTTAATACAAAAGCATCTAAAACGACCGAATTGATGAGATATGTTCTAAACCTAGATCTAATTTTATCTATAAACCTATTGACATTTTTTAAATATTTAAGTGTAGATGCTAAAATGCATCTATATGCAAACATATAGGCTATAGCCACGTGTAATTTAAGTGAAAATACACAAATTAAACTAGACAGACAGCAGTCGCTCAGTTAACTACCGTACATACACCAACTACAACAGTATAACCAATGTTCTACACGGATGAGATCAAAAGAAACGCGTTTTTTATCAGAGATCAGGTGTTTGTTTTTTTAAATGATAATATGAAATATGTCTGTTTATATTGTATAGTACGAATAGATGTTCGTTCTACTCTAACTGCAAAAATGTATGATCACAATTGATTGACATTAAATGTCCTAAAACATTTGAATATTTATATAATAGTTTAATATATAATTGAGGCATTGTGTTTGAATTTTTACAACTTAAAATGTGTTTTAAAATGGTGTAGGATTCCATCTCACCGGCGCGGAATAAAAACAGGCCATTGTGAAAATGGAGGGGGAAAATTATTGAAGAAACCTGTTGTGGGTGAACAGTGTGTGTGTGTGTGTGTGTGTGTGTGTGTGTGTGTGTGTGTGTGTGTCAGATTCAGTGTCGAAGTAATATGTTAAAGAAAGAAACAACGCGATGTAATGGCTGCAATAATAACATGAGCATGATCTGTAAAAATCTCGTTGATTATTAAGCACGTATTTTCAATGAAGGCGACACTGTAATCCTCAGTCCACGTTGAACGGACAATGGTGTGTTTAACTGGAGCAATTCAGGCAGTTTCAGGTTCCTGTGAAATTAAACGTCCAGCCCAACAACTTGAAACTACCTAAATCACAGACCAGCTTGGTCTTCTCCGTGTTCAAAGGCAAGACCTGAAAGGCTGCCAGCAGTCTAGCGTCCAAAAGTACTGAACCAGATGAGCACTCATATTTCAGTGCTATGTCCTCTAACAGAGCACTGTTTAACTGAGGAACCGTATTAGAGGGCACTAGAGCTAAAATCTCAAGAAATCAACTGGAACATTTCTGACCCACTGCGGGGAAAGGAGATAGCGAGAACTGTTTAAAGACGTTGCTTGAAATAAAGTAATTTAAGTTCACAAGCATATCCGGTTCTCTCCAGACTGTCGGCAATAAAAGGGTCTATTGCCCCCTGTTATAAAAAGAGGCCCCTGCCTGGCCAATGACGTTGGGGATTGTCCCTTCTCAACATGGCGGTTCACCAAAGCAAAGACTGGCTTAGACAAAAGAGGAGGAACTGTATCACGTCAAGCAACATCAGCATATGTTCAGAATTATTTCTTACGCGCAGAAAACTCTTGGACAGAATGGAACAAAAGTAAACAACTGATACATTTTATCTTCACTTAATTTAAACTTACAAAAATATAGCACATCTCATAACACAATTCAAGTTTAATAATAAAAATCCTTCACAGTGCAAATTAACATACCAAAGTTTCAAACATCCATACTTAAAGTTCACATACTCCACATACCATTATATCCGGTTAACATTTCTTAGTGCACATATTTAAAATACTCACAATATTTTTCGCCCATTCAAATATAGGTCTATCAATGCAACGATGAGATATTTGAGATAATGCAGATGAAAGCAGAAAGTAAAATGAATGCAGATGTGTAAATATAACTTCACCTTAATTTCTAAAATTCAAATTCGGAGCTCCATTTTAAATTTACAAGAAACTGATCCCAGAGACGATATAATTTGCATTTGTGATGCACTTACATTATATGTTGTTTTTTTATTTTATTTTTTCATTTTTATCTCTGGTTAAAATTATATGGCCATAATAAAATGAATAAAAAATAGTAACAATATATTTTATTTTATTTTGGATTTAGTGTTAAGACAAGGACTCCACGTCGTCGTTTCAATCAAACTGAATTTCAAAAGGTTTTGTTCAAATTCAACTCAAAAGTCTTTTTGTTATATAATCTATTCTACACCCAAAATCAAGTAGCCAAAAACTGTTAATATATCTAATAATAAAACAATTACTAGTTCACAATCAACTGGTAATTAAAGTTTTGTAATTGATACAATTGACAAATGTCTTCTCCTTTAATAATAAGACTAAAGAAAGCTTCATACCAGGTTATTCTTCTCTCCAAGCTATATGTTGTCATGAACTGAATTCTTGAACTGTATAAAACAAAAATTAAAAAGTAGGCCTAATTTAAAATGTAAAGCTTGTATTACACCTTTAAATTTTACCTTTATAGGTCTACTTATTTTTCAAAATGCGTTGTCACATTACCATATTATAACACTGCAGATAAGGTAATTTTCAAAGTGACCACCATACTTAATATGCAAACTAAACGTTTTATGGTCACGTAGTGCAAAATTTTATTTCAAAATGCACTGCTTTTCAAAACAGAATTTTTAAGAATCACAGTTTTAAGTTATACATTCGACCATACTTCAGCATAAGAAGAAAATCTGTGCCTTTTCACTCGTACCAATAAAGGAGACAACAAACAATATTTTAAACAAAACAACAGTACCTGTGATTGATGTAACTCCTCTGATAATGGATTTCCTTTTAGGATTGTATTTATTTATTTATTTTTTACTCGGGAGTGTCCGCAAATATTCTTAGTTACCTAACAGATAAAATTTCCTGTCTAAAAAAACCAACCGCTTTAACACTCATAACCTGTAAAAAAATGATAATAATAATGATAATAATACAAATAAAAATAATAAATAAATACAAAGAATCAAACGACATCAATAAACACTGTTCATGGGCCTGTGTGAATATGACAAGCTTACATCGAATAGCCAAAGACTTGTCTTCTTATTTCGTTACACTTTTCTGTTCATCTTCATGCGAGGTATTAAATTGATCTCCCTTACACTTGCCTTATAGAACACATATTGTGAAACACCGTGGTGAGATCTGACTGATCGCTTCCTCCCGGTAATCCATCAGAAGCAGCAGTTGCATCAATCCACTTGCAACGAATGATAACAGCAGTGATTTGTGCTCTGAGTCCGCTCTTTTTAACCGTCTTACATAGCAAACTAGACAGTGAAATTTGTGCCAGGGTCCCTTGTCTGGTGCTCTCGAGTCATTTTTTTCAGTTTCATTCTGCGATTCTGAAACCAAATCTTAACCTGGCGGTCGGTGAGATGTATGCTCCGGCTAATCTCCAGGCGGCGCTCTCGAGTCAGGTACATGTTGAATAGAAATTCTTTTTCCAGCTCTAAGATTTGGTGTTTGCTGTAAGGACATCGCTTCTTCCTCCCCGCTTTCGCCGACAGCCAGCCATTTGCAGCGTTTTCTAAAGTCACGTCTTCAGATAAAGAGAGAAAGAGAGACAAGGCTATTATAAAGTCGCCTTTCACAGTGAGCAAATAGCCACTGAGCTTGACTCTCGCGGCCATTACCTGGCTGTGTCCGACATTTTATGACAGGAAATAATGTCAGCACAGACTACGCACTGTGTCTCTGTTGGTCGGTGAGGGGGGAGAAAGGGAAAAAAACAAATGAGGAGAAAGGGAGAGAACGATGCAGGATATGAACTGCATAAACATTTTATGGTTCATTTGTTGGAAATATTATCTCAGCTAAACCGACTTGAACCATTTATTTTTAGCAAATAACTGGTTCATAAAATAGACGAATCCTAAGAAAAAAATAAAATAAAAAAATAATAAAAAAAAGTATTGGCCCTCACATTCCAGAGGATGAAAAGGCATATACGTGTTACCTTTAAAGTTTTCTAATGTATGATGAACTTTCACTCGTTCTTTCTTAATTTTTTTGTTAAAGGTTTTGCATCATAAAAACTGTCTTAAAATACTGCATTTCGGGCCAAACAAATAAAATAGGCCTCCATAACAAGTGAATATTCAAGATATAGCCTAGCCAAGGCTATTTGGGGGGAATGGCTAACCAAACACACACACACACATACACCTTTTAGAAATTTTAGGCCTCTCCCACGATTAACAGAGTCCTTAAAACGCATAGGCTATTTGTATAAAAAATAATAATAAAATTACATTTACGTGGCTGTTCCCAATCTGCTGACGCTGGTTTAGATTTAGCCTATATATATCCTTAATATAGGCTAGGCCTACGCTACACACACTTTTCAGCAATCATATACTAAATGAATCCAGAAGTGACTTTCTTCGTTTCACATCAATAAAAAGTGTCCTAAAGCAATGTCACACCTGGCCCACACTAAGGCTTCCAGTTCACAATGGATCCTTCCGCTGTTTTGATGTTCTGAGAAACGACGTGCAATTTAGGCTAGTCTGTCTGGGGCAATTCGGTGTAATAAATTCATTATTAAGCCCTGGTTCTCTTGTCTCAGTGGCTACACCCTTCAACAGCTTTCGAAAAGGAAAAAATAAAATGAAATATTGTCTTGGTCTTTGATGGCTTTGCTTTAAACACTGCTGTCTCTTTTAACCTTGTTACCCACCTTGCGTTCTCTCTCTGTGAGTTTTATCGTTCCCGGTAAAGTCTGTCTGGAGAGTATTTGGCTCTGTGTCGTCCCTGCTTCTCTGACTGATGCTCAGTGTGGTGATGATGCTCCCGTTAGTTCTGCATTCACTCCACTTGCTTGGGTATTTAGTGCTTTCCGTCGTTAAATAATGCGTGTCTGGCTTAATGTCAGTTTCTGAACAGGAAGGCGCGGAGAAAGACAGACTGTGCAACTGTTGGGTGTCTGAGTGGGAAGAGTGCGACGGACTCTCTGGATCCGTGTCGGTATTGAGTGATAGGAGTTTGTGTCCGGAGTAAAAAGAAGGCTCTGGACGATGGTTGTCAGTGCCGTTCAGAGAGCCCATATCTGTCATGAATCTGCTGAAGGCGGAGATGCCGAGAGGCTGTCTAGCTGGCCCTGTTTGGTCCACAGAAAAATAGAAGGGCTCCTCTTTTCGATTTGAAGCGCTGGTGGGACACGCGCTGACATGAGAAACCTGGACGGGACTCAAGTGCTCTCCATCCCAGTTCACAGCTCCATGGAGAAACTGGTGACTCGGCAGAGCCATGCTCAACCGGGGGTGTCTGAATCTGTTTTATTGTCTGAAGCGCGATCGAATACGCTGGGTTGGTCCCGCTATTTTGGATTTGGCAGTCCAGGTTAGGACGTGAGCCTCCGTACGCCCAACGCAAAGGATCCTTTAGACCTGGGCTATTGAAAGATTTCCCCTCAGACAGTGTGACTTTCACCGCAGAGAATTTCTCGGAGCATGACATTGCTGGAGCATATTTTGGGCCAAGGCAACTTTGTCCCTTACTATTGGCTTTTCAACGAGTATGGCGCACGTACATTTCCCTCTGCTGCATGCGAGCTCAATAGAGACTGGGGTTCACGGGCAAGCTCCTCCCCTTGCAGAACTGCTTAATTCAAGTGCTTCATCAAGCTTACATTCCAAAATATTGGGATTTCACCTTTTTAAAGACAATACTATCAGATTATAGGGAATGTTTGGAAGCAAGAAGACCATCGTATTAATCTTGAAGATTTAAAAGATTGAAATATTATATATATATAGTCAAGGTGAACTAAACTAATTTAGCAATGTCTTTACATATTAGGTCAACATACATGTTAAAAAAATACTGGACTTGCACACTGGGCTTTGCGTGATGCTTTTGATATTGTTAATAAATATTTAACGACAGTTTTGTTTTGTATTTGCTGACATTTAAAGTAAAAAAAGACAAGATATATATTAAATAACATTGATAATAAGAGTCTAAAATTAGCAACACGAATAAATGGACGCCATGTTTATATTCACAATAGGCTAATTTAATTTTTTTTTTTTTTTTAGCTTTTTGTTATTTTATAATAATAACAACAAAAAACATAGTTTTTATTTTTATTATACTAGAAACTGTCAAAATAATGAATTAAATTAGTTTATTACATAACTGCAGCAATATGCTTATTTCCTTCAGTGTTATATTATATTTTTAATTTTGATAAAGTAATTTAGGCTATATTTTATATAAGAAAAACTAAACAAATTCTACGCCTTAGTAAAATACCTAACTTTGTTGGTAAAAATTTAGTTTTGGTCAAATATTTAAAATATACCAAAGGTTTTAGTAGCCTATGTAATGTCTATGTTTTGTTTAAAAAACAAGATAGGAGTGAGAGCACAAAATATCTTAACGGGGTAGCAAACACTCTGTAAAACTAGATCTTCAATAAAATGTTTAAGAAAGATGGGTTTATCCTCACAATCAGTTATCTAGATTCTGTAGATAAACTATGTTAAATTTATATATATATCTATATATATAATATATATATATATATATATATATATATATATATATATATATATATATTACGAGATGCGAATTAAAAGATTACAAGACATTGAAAGACTTTCTTCACCTATGTTGTTGTGTCCGGTAAAAGAATGATGATACACAACAAACAATTATTTGAACATATCATGAATACGATTAAAATCAAGCAACAAATCCACAAATGCGACATTTGTTAAAAAAATTGCGAATTTATCGGCCTGGACTCACATTGTGCATTTCATAGCAGCTTTTATCAGCACAAGCACGTGAACCTCAGGGCCAAACAACTTGCTTCCTTAACTGCAGGATTGGATTTTTGTGACCAAATTAGCTATTTGCTTATGACATAATCCATTAGACGAGAAAATAATCATTTCATTATAGTTTCTGGATGGGCGAAAGCCGTATTTCTTATAACTGTAGTGCGCGCTCAATGCTCAGCTTTTAAAATCAAAATAAATGACTAATATTCTCTAGAGCAAATATATTGTAAATGAGGTCTTTTTATCTTACATACCACTATATTTTGCTACCCTTAGTAGCCGAGAGTGGAAAGCAATACTATATTTTGTAATTGCTCAAGTGCAAAAATTATAATGCAAGGAAATAAAATTGATAACAAATCTTTAAAAAAAATAGTTTAAAATTGACGTTGAATATGATACAATAAACATTTGTCTCAAATGTCTAACACTGACATATCGTCATATATTTAATTGCCAAGTGTATTTAGTTAAAAAGGTACATAGCTGGATATTTCACTCACAGAACAGTATGCTCACAATCTTAATCGCTAGATAACCTCATATGGTGATAAATAAACAATTTACAAATCAATGCATGTATGATTGTAATATACACTTACATTGTTCTCCTGCCGACCCTCTTTCACAACTGGAATAAAAACTGGAAAAAATGAATAAGTTTTCATAAATCCAAATAGCTTCGGCGCAAAGAGGCCTTTGGCCTTCGATATCCCATCGATATCCCACGAAAGATTTGACGTTGACATCACCTGTCTCGAGCGATTGTTTACTTTTTGTCTGGCGTGCTGCACTAAAACTATTTAACATTTTCTGACTGACATGTCTAACGCTTTTTAAGAAACATCCCAGATACAGTGTGCCTTTCTTCCTCGACTCCTTTTCACTTACAAATAGCCAGAAAGAAAGGGAACCCTGATCGAGTTTTCCTATATTCTACACATTCCAGTTTTATAATCACAAACAGAATCGCTGGCCCCTTCCAAATGGTTAGAGGATCTTCGGTCAAACTCGTATAACTGTAGCCATGACAACCAAGCCACTCCATTTGCTGTAAAGTTTTACTGCCAAGCCGTCTCTAAATAGCATGTGTCTGGTGTGGAGAGGAGAGGGGAATTAGCTAATTCTGTTTTTTTCTCTTTCTCTCTCTCTCTCTCTCTCTCTTAAAGTTCAAGACTGTGGTTGAATAATTAACAGTTTATTTCAATAGGCTGGTCTAGTCTTCAGAAATTGTTTAAGGTGTAGCAAGAATTAGAAAGATCAACAGAAATATACAAAAGTTGTTGTTGTTTTCCAACAAATAAATATGCTGTGTGTGCTGACTGGGGTAGAGGGCCAGATGTTGAACTTCGAAGGCATGCATCAAGTTTTTGTGGCATAATTGTCATTTTATAAATAGCCTGTACCTTGATGCATATTCAAGATTAATGGTTTGCCAGATAAAACTGATGAAATTTAGATTTAGTTAGAAAATCTTATGTCAATTGATCTGGTTTTATCATTTGCACGTCGCTTTGGATAAAAGCATCTGCTACAAGAATGAATAAACCTTCCTGGCAACTTCCGTCAGCCTTACTTGCTTTAAATACAATACAAACGGTTACCCTTTGAGTCTTAAAATGTGCGCCACAGAGGAATTGGCCATGCCAGGAAGGATCTGTTAATGTGAATCACAAAATACATAATTTCACTAACATCTGTGCACAAAACACTCACCATTAAAGCTTTGCAAGTCGTTGTCAAAAGATGCGTAGCGAATATCTTGTCTTTGCGGTGAGAAAGATATGTGTGTGTGGATGGATGCATGTTAGTTCTGCAAACAATTACAAGTTCAAATGCATTAAGCTACATATCTGATCAAAGCAGCATGTTTTCTGCTATGAACGTCAGATCTACGTCCTGTTGTCTATTTAAGACCTATTTTTGTTAAATAACTGAGCTTCATGAGGGGACTGTTTGCAACATTGGGTCAACTGTAATGTTTTTACATTTTGGAATTAGTACACAGACGTCTAAGAACTAAATTAATATGCCAAAAGACTATTTAAAATGCCTAGCCTTTTTCTAAATGCACAGGCGTTCATATTAACATTAGGGAACTTATTGCAAAGGAGAGAGAGAGAGAGAGAGAGAGAGAGAGAGAGAGAGACCGTATATATTTTGTTGTTGTTATTTCTATTAATTATTTTTAACTAAGTAATGAAACAAATGCAATAACGGAGAGTGTAATACAATTATGTTATCAACCGACGTCTGTGAAATTCAAATGTGTAATTAATGCGCTGCAGAATGAGGCGTTCCCTAAATGTGTTTCTCATACATCATTGCCTTTTTATCTCCTAATCTTTTTTGACCTTTGGAGTCATGAAGAACAGTTAGTCTACCTTGCACTATGCGTTTATGATACCTTGTATTTCATTTCATCCTACGATTGTTTACACCTCCAAAGCATACTTCTATTGATTTATTTTGCCAGTAGGAGGCAGTGTAATCACAAAGAAACTGCAAAGATTTTTTTATAAAATAAATTAAACAATATAGCCTAGGTATGAAAAGGTAAAAAGGTGTTAATGTGGTATGGTGCATATTTTGTTCAAAGTAATGTGAAACCCAGTCATAAATATCGTGTTCACTGGAAACTCATTATGAAAAATCAATAACCAAACACAAATTAAAACCAGATTAATTTGTAAACTTTAACATGTGAACAAGACACTGAACTAAAACGACTGGAATCTTCCAAAAGTCAATCTGAATGTCTGAATACATTAAATAAATCTTGTTCTATTGTTTTTCTCTAAATTAGGTGTTGCATAGAAGAAAAACAATAACATATTCATACCACTCTGAGTTGCTGTCAAGCTACTGAATGGTGCTAAATAAGTTGTGGGAAACAAGCATTAAGCCAGCCAATACCCTCTATTGACACAAGTGGGGAAAATGCACAGAGAGCCTCCCTCTCTTCTGGATACGAACATTTATGATTTAGGATGCTGCAGACCATCCATATGCGGCATGCCAAAGAGAAACTAAACACTGTTCACATTAGCGCCACCTGTGACCAGTGCAGACATAGACCCTAGATCTCGTTAATCATGGTTAAGCTCTTTGCCAAGATAACTGTTCTTTCTAACTCATTTAATTATTATTCCTTAGAAGGGATCAAAGATATTTTCTGTGTCTTTTATACAATGCAATCCAGTTTAATTTGACTCACACAGAAAGTCTGCCTATTATGTCAAGTTTTTGCATTATTGTCAAAGATTAATATGACAAGAAATGTCAGTTTTGCAGTTATCACGACAATGTGCAACACCAAACTTGAATGTAAGGGACTGGTTGTGCATGACTAAATTAAACATTAAATCTTCGAATAAACTAAAACAGACACGGACAGTGATTAAATGTGCTAAAATGCATGCAGAGCGGATAATAAACATTTTGGTCTATGCAATTGTAAAAAAAAAAAAAAAAAAAAAAAAAAAAAAAATTGCAGAAATTTGAAGAATTATTATGTTAAGGTAATTAAGGCTTACTGAAATTATATGTGCAGTGTTTATAGTTTTTATATTTTTTCTTCCAGCTAATAATGAAGCCATACCTGTTTCAATAAGTAAATATTTAAGACACTGGCACATGCAACAGTTCACAAAAGCCATTGCATATATTGACCACAAGGTGGAGGCATTGCACCAAAGTTTAGTTAAAAGAACACGGGAACAAAGACAGAAAATAAGAGAAAGCAAATATTTCCTGTCAGCATGTTTCTCAAAATGCATTATGTTGTCATAATATAAATTCACTACAATCATAACTTTTGCTGACTCGTGAACTCATTTAATTCGATGTTGTGAATGGCCTGAAATTTTAAGTAGCCTGTGAATTTACAGAAGTAGGCCTATTGTTGATGAAAAAAATAATATCAGAGAAGTGAACAAAAAACGGAGCTGTGCAGAATGAACACTTCAGTCACCTGGCCTGATCATATAGACTAAATCGATCAAGTAAAAGAAGTTAAAATATTTTTTAAAATGCATTTCTAATAAAGCTTCGACTTTAATATTTCATTTATATGCTAACAGACATCTCTATCAATGCACATGGGTGAATTTTTTATTGTTGTGTATTTCAGTGACGTTTTACAGCCGACAATTAAGTCAAAGAACACACGCCCAATGTCCTGGATGACTATCAGAGCGAGAACAATTCAATAAAGAGGCTTCCCGTAAACCCCGCAGTGGGTGTCGTCATCCAGAGACTGAGGCTTTTTTCAGAATCGTAAAATTCCAAGTCGTGTTCAAATCAGAGGCTCCACAATGAAATCTGGTGTGACCTTGCTGGACTGTGAAGGGCAAACCTCCAAGAATTCACCACTTGACTACTTCTCCCTCCCTCTGTTCTCAGACAGAATCATCTTATAGTGTTAGACAAAAGTTACTTTCAAAATTGAAATGAACTGACATCGCATTCCACAACACAAAGAAAAGCAGAGTGCTCATTAAATCAATGGGATAACCTCTGAGTTGGAAGCAATAACAATATATTGCCAGGAGATGTCAGCAATGTTCATGCAAACTCATCAACAATGTACATTCCTCAGTTTACTACTCCGCAATTAACGAGTATCCTAACGCAGAATTTCCACATATTCTGAGGTACAACACGTTGCAAACAGTTTCGCTATAAAAAATAATTACTTCTTACTTATATTGAAGAACAAAATTAAATGATTGTTGTTGTTGTTTTACTATGTCAAATTTTGAACTAGCAGGTTTATCAGACACAATATTAATAAAATAGAATAAAATTGTTATATTGTCAGTCCTATTATGTTGCCATGTGCTTATAATGTGAGCACTATAAGATCTCACTGAACCCGAACGCAGACAAGAGTTTTTGCATGAAAAAAAAATATCCCCCATTTGTTTGTATAGCAGTATTTTATAACAGTAACATTATGTAATAAAAAAATAAAAAACATATTTAGTTTTATAATTTTCATATTTACTCTCACTTGTTGCAATTTTATTTATAAGCTGACCAAAAAATAAATAAATAAACAACAACAAAAAATCCACAAATGACCGATCAATTAGAAACAATGAAACTAAAACAAATGTGTGAATATGTCTGTAATGGCTATGTATGGCCACAAGTTCTCAACAGGAAAATATTGCAAACATGCTGTAATATATAAAAATTGCACGTCCTCCTGTAAAGGTGATTAAAGTTATTAATTATTTATGAATTAAAAAAAATTACGGGTTTGGTATGAAATGGTTTAACAGCCTAAATATTGATGTTGATTTTTATATGAATGAAGTCAGCTCAAGGTAAACGCATGGTTTCATTTCATCCTGAAGCACAGACACACACAGTATACACAGGTCATGTGTTTATCTTGAAACACACTGGTACTAAAATACAAAAAACTGGGACAGAAGTCGATTAGGCATTGTCTTTTTACCTTGACACGGAACTACACATGGCTTCGTCAAGCGCGCGGATGATAACAATTGGATGATGATCGCATCCTTGTAGTGCAAACGTGCTAATGCAGCTGTCCATTACAAATCCCCGCACTACCAACTAGATGTTCTAAAGTCTGAACTTCGAGCTAAGATATGGAGATATGTGTGAATAAAGTGATGAATTTATTGGACATCAAGTCTCGCAAAATTCGCTACACTTGCGCACTTAATGCAACAAGAAACAACAAAAAAAATATGTTTTAAACCACACACAAATGAACCGAAGCGTCTAAGAATTTATATTTTGGGTGTATACCTAAAACAGTTGTGCTCTACGATATAAAGCTCGACATAAAAGTGTAAATGATTTCAGTGTCACCGAGAATAATGGAATAAATTAGAGCTCACAGTATCAGAGAACTCTGTTTCTTCCAAAACTCCGATTTATAAGGTCAGCATAATTGTAGTGCCCTGTAAAATTTCACACATGAGTTGTATGTTTCATGCCAATACATTTAGTTATTTTACTGCCATACAGTTATGTTAATCTCTGTTTAGGCGGGTTGGCATTTATCTCCACCAAAAATAGAGCTATGACCAAGCTCCTCTTGTTCACTAAGATTATAGTCAATAATTTAAATCATGTTCTTTCATAGACTTAAAGTGAAGAATGGATTCCTGAACAACTGTTTTGGCAATCATTTCATTCACTTACGATAGCTCTATATTTTGTGATTGTGACTAGACTTGATGAAAATAATAAAAAAGATTGGTTGATTATTACAGTTTGTTTTGAAACTAGCTAAATGGATGAATGAATTTATCTATTTATTTATGTTTGCGACATTATGATCATGCTTCTCTCGCAAACATACCATTCTTGTTCAAATCACATCTTGTCTTTTCTCCCGGTAACAGAAGCGTGCTCAGAACTCTCCGGTTAAAACTAAAATGTAAATTTAATTTTATATATATATATATATATATATATATATATATATATATATATATATATATATATATATATATATATATATATATATATATATATATATATATATATATATATATATATATATATATATAGCAGGTATTGGGTTTTATTTAAGAGGAGAGAGCATTTCTCGGAATTGTAATGCTTTAACCTTAATTGCCCTAAGTCATATCCAGCTACATTGATAATGAATGAATGGAAAAGGAGGCTTGTAAATGGCTTTGTTGTTGACATCACTTCAAGACCGAGAAAATTTAGTCACGTATTAGATGGAGATGTTGGCGACACTGAAGAGTGCTCAATATAGCGACAACAAATGCAACAGATTTCTACTGGTTTAGCCAGATGGATCAGTTCAGCCTCATAATCTTGTAAATTAATTTAATTAGAAAATTCTGAGAGTTTGTTTTTTGCTTTATGCGGCATAATAAAGAAGGTTTGCTGATAGTGAAGTATTTAAATTTGCTCAGGCAGTAGTTATATAATCTCCTGAATTACAAGAGGTGGATTTTTTTTATTTATTAAAATGTTACTAATATAAGCAAAATAGACTTCTCACACATTGCTTAAAGGCATCTGTGAACGCTCAACTGTATGCTGTACACCACACTGTAAACGTTAAAAATATATGTAATCAAAAGCTAATTAAAAAAAAAGATTAGTAGACTTTCAGATTTTGTACTACACAAACATTTTAATTAACCTTAATTTCAATTAGGCTACTTAAATTTACACAGTTTACCATCAGCCTCCCATATAAGGAAAATGCAACGCCAGTGCATTAAGGAAAATATCACATGTAAAATAACCTCAGAGCAATACTTTCTATGTCAGTTATGTTAAGAGAGTGATTTGTTCAGCATGAATAATGCGCCTTATTTCAGAGTTCTTATTTCAGTTCAATTTTCATTCATTAAAAAAAATCGCTTGATATTCTTACCATCTTCGATCCTATTACTATTTTCTGTCTATTTTTATACTCTTCCAGGCAGGCTAAAAATGTCATTCCTTTCAGTACTACTCTGGTAACACGAATGTGGTTGTGTTTATGTAATTGTCTTAGGAAATGAATAGTTAGATACATGTAGGCTACCACAGAAGATTAAAAGATCGTATACTCTGAAATGAAACCACATGCAAAGAATCATCATAACCATCCATAACTGATTTTATTCAAATAATAAAAAAATAGCATTACTGAATCGACCTTAATAAATTAGTTAACACCTGTAAAATTAAATTTAATGGTAAGATCAGGTAGAAATAGCTCTTTAATGTAAAAATTGTAGGTTACCACTTGTGGATTGGACTGCTGTTCCTACAAATTAAGTATTGAAATAACCCATTCAAATCTGTAATGTTCAGTTATAGTGGAAATATCAATTTCAAGCTTCGTAGGAATTACGGGGAGACTAGAACAAAGCAAAGAAAAGAGAGAAGTTTCCTTTCAATATTTACGACCACTCTGAACGCCAGATTGCTAAAACCTGCCAATAAGTTGCATTAATTAATTAATTGAGAGAGGCATTGAACTTGACCTTTGATGAAAACATGCAAGCCAGCTTTGGCTAAGTGCTGACCAACTGACAACACTGCCAATATATCAATCATCGCAAAGAATGGCAACTATGACCGTGAACATTTATTTTCTCCGTCGTTGGGGGCCTTTCGTGTGAAGTCGTTTCCTCTCTCCTTTTTTCCGGAGGCCTCGCGTTACTCTACAGGTCTATTGACAACCTCTGGCCAGACAAGGTCCAGACTACTTATTGTTTACAAGATGTCTCAAGTTCAACTGTGAAGTCCGCCGCTTAACAAAAGCCTGTCCGAAATGCAGACGTGGGGGAAGAGTTGTTTTAGGGCTAGAGGCAGCAGACAACGTGGTGGAGGGGATCTGGACGTGAACTTGAGGAAGATGAGTCTGACATTCCTCACTCAAATAGCTGGCCTGGCAGCAACTACAAACTCTCATCGCATTTTATTACTTTTAATTATTTAAACACAAACATATACATGCATGGAATATAATGCATACAGCATCTTCACGCAGAAACATACATTCTACATTTAATTTTCACTTACATACCGCCCTGTACATACCCAGCGGTCACTGATGTTGAAAAGACTTCAAATTAACATCAAACATTGACATCAAAAAATAGCTCTAAAATCAAAGTCATTTTCACATCCACACACTGATTATTCAATTGATATTGAGAACAACAACTACAACAAAAACATCAAGCATTGACGTTAAAAAAAAAAAGAATTCCGTCAAAAATGCAAATCAAACTTGCGTCAAAAACTTGACGTCCTCTTCACATCCAAACACTGATGTTCTTTCGACCAACAAAATAACAACAAAAAGCAATGCAATTAAATAAAAGTTTTATTCAGCGAACTTGAAATCAATATTACAAATGTAAATTAAAAAGGAAAAGCACCGATTCTGATTGTGAACAAAGATCAGTAGGCTATAGTCCATATCACAATCTGAATTTGATTAGCTGCGCAGCGCTACTTCCTAATTGTTTAATTCAAAACTGACCAAATTCCGTGTCATTCCGCATTATACGGTAAATTGTGGTTTTATGCCTGGGCTCCACGGTTCCTTCTGCGGTGTCCGCATCACAGACATCATAGGGCTCTCTGTGGTCAGTGCAGTCGGAAAACGAGTTTTAACATGGAGTACCACTACCAATAGCTGTGTGCCATGGATTAACCTCACACACAAACAAGCAATTGTGCCAAACTGTGTCGCATGCGTGTAATCAACTGAAAGCACAGAGCGATTTTTTTTCGTACCACGTGGTACAGCCGTGCATACACAAAAAGTAGGCTACCAGAAATAGTCATGACACAAAAATCATATTTAATTGAAACACGTGTTCTTGTAAGTGATAAAGTTTGCAAAAGATAACTTGTTTTACATTTCATTTGATGTCAACACATGTATCCACCTGAGCAGGACACATATGGTCACGGTTCTTTTTAGGCTCCCCGTCACTACTAGCACAGTGCCATCTACAGGTGTTGTGTTAAACAGCAGAGTAAGCTTTGTCACTGGGCATTACACAGGACATGTGTGTCGATGTGAATTGGCCATCAAGTTTTTGACATCAGTGTTTTTTGTCAAATTCAGGTCTATTGAACATCATTTGCCGACTGGAACACGTTTCAAAAAGGGATGTGGCAAATGAATGCTGTACCAGGCCCCAGTTTGGAAAAAATACTACTTAAAATTAATCAGGCTGATAAAGAATTCGTATTATGCAATAAATATCAATCAAACACACAAATCATTGATGTCAATGTGATGTCCATATGACATCCATATCATGTCTAAACTATGACACTGATTTGATGTAAACTGAATGTCAAACATATTGGCCTGCATATACATTAGACCAATTTCAGTGTGAGTAGTTACCACTGGAAGAAACTGCTGTCCAAACTTGCCTTTAAAATTATGTTATACAGGATCTTGAACAAGTCTTGACATTTGCCATCAAAATTGATATAAATTTTATTGCAGTTTTAAAAATTGGAAAGGAACGCACACAAACAGACTGACTATCTATCTATCTATCTATCTATCTATCTATCTATCTATCTATCTATCTATCTATCTATCTATCTATCTATCTATCTATCTAACTGTGTGTGTGCGTGCGTATTCAGTTGCATATTTAGTATATTTAGTATATATTATATAGTTATATTCTGTTTTATTAGTTTTCTCAGCTATAACACGTGACTCTTTTAATGTAGGCGAAATTTAGATGTGTCTCAAGTTGTTGGGTTTCTGGATCTTCATCGGCCGGCCCCACAGAAAACAAACCCTATCTTACAACGACAACAAACAAAGAATTTTAGTTCTCAACAAAAGTGGCAGTTTTATTGTTAGTGCTAAAATTGGGTGAGCTCTGCGCTTTGTGCGTTTTCAAAAGAGAAAACAGAGTCGCCATTAAATCGCAATGTAAACTCAAAAGCAGACGCACCGTTTGTTTGAATTCTTTTGTCAAGTTCAATGTTAACTAGAAGTGGAAGGAAGGACTTGCACATTTTATGGCCCCCTGGGCTGCCTAAGGAAGGTAGGAGTTAAATGTATAAATTTGTGTGCAAAAACAATTTTTAGAATTTTTACAACGTTTTACCATCTTTGGCAAAAACTTAATTAGAAAAAAATCGTGAAATAAATAAAGGCCTAGACGTCTGACAGAAGGTTTATTGATTCAGAACTCCTAAAATGAGCCCAGTCTCATGAAAATGCGAAATAATAGTATGCCAAATAAAAACCAAAACTTATAGTACTGAAACGCAAAAATGGACTTTGGCGTGCATATGATATGCATGTGTTTGGCGTGCGCAGTTTTTGCGTGCATACATTTCGAAATTTGTTGGCATGCATATGATAAGAAGGTTTCGCGTACATATGATACGCATCTACCCCACAACCCCACAACCCTTATATATGCCAAAGTCCATTTTTGCGTATCAATACCACGAGTTTTCGTTTTTTTTTTTTTTTTGGCGTACTATTTACGCACTTTCATGAGATCGGGTTAAAATGACATCAGGAGCTACGGCCTCCTGTGCACAGGCCTACATTACTCCTCTGCATATACCGCGATGTTCAAAATGTATTTGCAAAATGCAGACTACTGCCCATTTACTCGTGTTTTGATGAAATACGGAAAGTATAAACTTTGCAATTAAATTTTACGCCGTGACCACGTGAACTAGCCACCGCAGAACTTTACTATCCATTCTTTCCAGAAAATAAAATTAAACCAGTATCAGCATCAATTCGTTTTTCCTTAAATTGATGCAGTAGAATATAAGACCTTTCTATGCTGACCCTTTACAGTTGCGGATGTAGACTGAATAAAGAAAGAAGGAAGAGAACATCTTGAAAGTGGACTGGAGCTTGCCAAAGGTGACAACGTGAAGCCGCTGAGTAACGACGGACCTTTTACACCCTCACTAATCTAGACCGACATTAAGTGCAGGTAGCAAAGGCAATAGGCTGCGGCTCTGTTCACTGTGTGACTATTAAACTGCTTTGACTTGGGCAGAAACGTAAATTAGGCCTGCTGTTGACTTTAAACGAGATCATCGTACATAAATCTACAAATGGTGAGGAAAGAGGTAACTTTACATTTCTTAGCGCAATAATTATTTATAGCGGAATATAAGAAGGCATCCAGTGTATTTTTTAGTGTACACTGATGCATACAGCCTTAGTATGAAATCACTAGCGGTTGGCGTGGGAATTGACAGACAGTTGCCTTCAAACGTGAAGAGCATGCACCCAAGAAAACTGTGGAAGGTGATGGGAATGTATTGCCGTTTGAATGGGTATTTTAAATAGTCATGGTTTTGGGAAAGACAAAAGCTATTTCTTATCTTTAAGCATGTGACCTTCAAGGTCAAGGTTAAGGGCTGATTTAGTACACCTTCTGTACTGCCAGCATCAAAGCACTCCCGCTCTTGCTGTAATCGTGAGGAGGAACCCCTTAAGTTTAAAAACCAGTGTGCATCTTTTATGAATGTGTATAAAAAGTTTTAGCATATACACAGCTACTGTTAACTGTTACAATTTGTTATAAAAATACGATAACAAACATGTAAAAAAAAAAAAAAAAAAAAAACTTCTCGAAGTCTCCAGAAGCGACATTTCTGCTGAATCATATGACCAAATCTGATGTAAAATGTCAATTACGATTTTACATTGGCTCAAAGGAATGCGGCTTTCGAAATAAAAGCCTACAAACATTTGCCTACCCAGGAGTCACTAACAAAGTGCTGTAAATTGTTTTGAAACAATTTTAGAATAAAGTCAGAAACTATCGATTTCTTTCACACTGTCATCAATGATAGTAGTCTGGCAACAGAGGACTAAAAAGAGTCATTACTCAACGCTCAGTGATACATAAAATGCCGACTTTGCTATGTAATCTTAGAAAATACTTAATGGAATTAACATATTTATTAAGGTTTGTGATATATGTTATGTTTTACAAGCGATATAAACATAGTATATAAGTACTGACAGGTACTGAGTAATAAGCTATAAGACTAATACAACAACAACAACAACAACATTGACATGCCTAACATTTAAATGCTAAAAAGGACAAAAAGACTTCAAACGAACACAGTTACATATAGGCAAGCACGTGCGTTATTTACAAGCTATATTGTCCTCTCATTTTTTTTTCTTGTTTGTTTTTTTTTCTCTTTTTATTTAGATAATTAATTTCCATCCATTTATTTGTTTGGTGTAAATGCGCTAGGAATAGAAAACATTCAGCCCCCAGTCCAAGAAAAGTCCTCGAGACGACTTTTTGCTTTCCTTAATTTAAAGTCACCGACAAAAACAAAGATTCAGTTCTGCACTATGGCGCGCTGTTCTTAACTTTGGCAACGAATTTCTTTTCCTTAACCCTCCTGTTTTGAAACCAAATAGTGATTTGACGCTCGGATAAGTTGGTTACCGCTGAAATCTTTCTCCTCTTGTCCTTTGTGATGAATTTGTTGGCTGCATATTCTTTCTCCAGTTCCTTGAGTTGTACTTTAGTGTACGGTATCCGCTTCTTTCTACCTCGACGAAATGAGCCCCCGTCATGTTGGTGGGCCACAACATCTGGAACGAATAACAAAAAGGTTTAATATTAATGTACTTATTTACTTTCTAACTAAACTTCGTTTCAACAAATTTTGCATTTGTAGATTTTAGGATTTAATCCATTTAATAACCAATTCATTGATTAGATAAGTAAATTGTTATTTTTATGTAAAAGTGTAGTTTTTTTTTTTTTTTTTTTTTTTTTTTTTTTTTTTGAAAATAAAGGCACATTGGTGCTTTTGTTTCCTAGAAAATATAGTCACATTGGTACTTGTTTCTGAAATTTCAAATCTGTATCTAAAATAAAATATGTCTTCTGTCTGACCATTTTCCTTTTATATTTATGAGAGCTTAAGCTATACCTTAACGCTTAAGAATTTTATTTTGAACATGCATATTCCCGAAGTAAAATGGTTTAAAACGTACCTGCTAATGCAGACTTCCAGAGATGGCCCGCCTGGCTCTGGTCTTTGGAACAATACATCTGACTACCCCATCCGTTAGCCAGAGCCCAGGGTTGGTAGCTATCCATGGGCAGGAGACTATCGTGTCGCGGCTCTCCGGTTCCAAGCGTCTGTACCACTGACATGTCCAAATAACTGGCCATGGACTGATAGGGACTAGGGTAGCTGTGGTAAAATGCGAACTCTTTAGCCCTGCTAGGATATTCTTCAGATGTGACCGGGGTATCCATGTATTTCTCTGCAGTGTAGCTGAGTGCACTCGGCTGCGTGCAGGACTTGAGGGAACCCCGCCCCATTCTGCAAGGATAATAGCTGTTGCCAAAGTAGCCGTACGGGATGGGACCGGTGGACGAGGCCTGTGGAACCGTTGGGCAAGGTGTGCACTGCTTGCCCGACTCTGTAGAACTTGAAGTCGAGACGTCCACAGTGGAATAGCTGGAGCCGTGGACGAGGCTAGACGGGTGGCCACTCAAAGCCGAGTGGGCCATCAGATTCCTGCACTGGTTGGCCGCAAAATTGCCGCTTCCAACCAGACCCTCCATGTTCTTCAGCTCATCCAAGTTATTTTCATACACAAACATAACCGTGTCTGCCCAGCGAGGATTCAGGACCAGGGAGGTGGTCATAGCACGCTCACCATTCGGACGGAAAATTATGTTGCAAAGACTCAAGTCCGAAGCAGGACACTCGGTTACATTGGTACAGCTGCATTGACGCAATGGACTTCAGTCTGCATCACAGTGACTTCATTGGATAAGAGTTGTACCACGTGACGCATAAAATAAACCTTGACTGAAGAATGTCAAAGTTTTTTTATTTTTTATTTTTTTGACAAGCTCGGGTTAAATGTCTAAATGTAGTCTTCAAATGCTGCCTTATTGTTGCATTGCATCTATGCATTAATACCCTAAAGCACTTATTTGTCCTTTATCTCACTGAGCAATTGTTTTTGTGAAAAATATGCTGCTATTTGTTATTTTAATGTTAAGAGATGGTAAAAAGATATGTTTTAATCGTAATTATTTCGTTCAACAAATATGCCTAAATTATATGTTCATAACATATTAAAAGGGTTTTTGGTTTTTATTTCTTATACTTATTAATGTGTCATCTTATGCTCTGAATATGTCATTTGAACTTACATGAAAATAATATCATTTATAGATATATTCATGGCAGCTCCCCTGCTGATCATCAAATGCTATTACGATTTCTTCCAATATCTCACTGCAAAAAGCAATATAAATGTTTAAATGGGTCATACTTTTTATTTAGGATTTAATTACACATTGGTCAAGCACACGCTGGAATGCCTTTAAATCATTACAGACAATTTAAAGGCCCATAATTAGCAGTGCCAAATGTATAAATTATTTATCATTACCATAAAAAATGAAAAATCAGAACTTGTTTCATATATACGCTCAAACAACGCCTCGTACTATTTTATGAAATGCCATGCTTGAAATGATCCGCTGAAATAAAGAGGCAAAATACTTTCAAAATCGTTCCCTATTCTGTTATACTCAAATTTCTCTATAGCTATCTAGTGCATTTTAGCAATCTTAGCTTTAACACAAAAATATATACTTAGAATTACAGCTTTATAAGATATATAAATTATTATTACAGATTTTGCAAGGTGTTTGAAGGTTTCTAATAATAATATTAATAACAAACATAATAAATAAATACAAATAACCAGTTGTGCGCCTAATTCAGTGTTACATTTAATGAGTGATTGGACGTTTTCCCTTAAAAATATCTTTTTAAAAATACAAATGACTAAAACCATGAACCCTCTCTCTTCGACCAAAACTAGGTATTTTACTTCTGGAAACTGTGATCTGGTGAACAAGATAAAATAATTTAAAAAAAAAAGAATCAAATTTGTGTGAATGGAGATGGGTGTGAATGAGTTCTCGACTGTAAACAAAAGGCAAACCCCTCTATATATAATTATATAACTAATATAACTGAATATATACATATATGCACACACACACACACACACACACACACACACACACATATATATATATATATATATATATACTGATATACTGAAAATTCTGATTTTTCATAGGCTTTAACGTAAAGGACATGTCATTGTGTATGGAAATATGGAAATAAACATTGACAATTGTATACAGAGAACAACAACATCCTTCCAATTAAATCCCCCTTCCCACACACACCTCCCCAGACTGTTGTCTTTAGCTAGAGGTCAGGAAAGGCCCTCAAGGTCAAGGCCAAGTTTAAAGGGATGAGTATAGCCCTCCCTGAAGGGCCTGTTCAGGAGGCAATGACAGACGCAGTCCATCCTTAGGCAAACTATCCAAGTTCAAGGTCTCTGAATCAAGCTGGAATAATAAAGAGGCCTGCAGGAAAACAAAATTGCTTACATTTTCAAAGAAATGACTCAAGCAATCATACTCAGAACGTAATTTAGCTTATAAACTCAGATGATCTGTCCTAAAACAAGATGAAAATAATTCACTACTATTCTATGTTGTTTAAACACTGTGAATCATCAATGCTTTCCCATTACCACTGCAGAGCTGTTACTCTGGGTTCAAGACACGAGCCATCCGATGTTTGTAGTCAGAGCTAAGCAACCTCACAACACGTTGTGCTTGTGCAGGCAGTTACTGTACCCCGGAAATGCCTTAATGGTTTAATTGTAAAACGCCCTGCCCACGTGCAAGGTCTTACAAGAAACTGTGTGTGCAGTCCATACAGCATGAATTAATCATCTTCAGAAGACAGACACATTTGTAGGCTATTCATTATGGACAGGGTAAGTTTGATAATCAGTAAATTATTACAATTTTAAAAAAGTTTCAGCGTAATGTAAGCTATAAAGTTCAAATGAAAGCTTAAGAACACATAAATGAAGAGTATACTGACGGCGCTGATCGAACTTGAAATGAACAGCTAAGTTTTGCGTTGTAAGGTGAACTGACTAATATGATGTGAATCATCAACCTTTAATGTGAATCGATGTAGGAGTTCATTATATCAAAAGCAAGATTTTCTTTTAAACGTAAAACAAAAGGTACCCTGCAAATGTGTTGTTCAGCGTTTCTTTAGCCAACAGTTTGTTTACATTGCGTCAGCATACTTAATGAGGTGGTTCGTGCTTAGAGCAGTGCATAAGATTCAAAGTGTTAGGAACTTTCGGTACAGATTTTCAAATGAAATACAAGAAAGTTCAAGTTCATTTCACTTTCTGAATCGCCCTTTTGATACATAGCCTATCAGACAGTGGGTGGTTTCAAATTAATAGCTTTAGTATTATTTACTTTACGCTTGATTAACATGCACGAAACATATAATGAAAACTGGTTTACCTCCGTTTACTGAGCTGGTAATGTGTGTAACGTGAAAAACAAGCGTTTCACGATCTAGCTAATTGAAAAATACAGCGACACGATTCCGATTGCGAAACTGCCCATTAGTAATTCATATTTTTTGACGTTTTTCTGCATATAGCTACTTAATAATACCTAATGCAATTATGTTTCAATAAAGCGAAGATAGGCATATAGGCTACAACGTGATCTCTTCATGAAAAGTATAGAGTGCATTGTGCAGTTTGCTGTATAGCCTACTTTGTGAGTCAAGCGGCTGTAGCAAGTAAATTTCTTATTAAAATAATAGTCATTGTGGTTATTGCACTTATATGTTACTCTGAACACTGTTATGTCTTTTTTTTAACTTAAAGTAATATTCCGCTGCAAACTTTATCAGTTAGTCATCATGTAGCCCACTCACCCTCATGTCTTTCCAAATCTCTGTGACTTTCTGTGGAACAGAAAAGAAAATATTTTGAATAACGCTGGGGTCCGAACGACAATTACGGACCCTATATTGACTTACACTGTATGGACAAAAACACTGAGAGGGTTTTTTTTTTTTTTTTTTTTTTTTTTTTTTTTTTCAAAATATATTCTTGTGTGATCCACAGAAGCAGAAATGCATTCAAGTTTGGAACGACATGACGGTGAGTGACAGAAAATTTGATTTTTGTGTGAACTAACCTTCGCTGGTTCAACTGTCTAAAACATTTAATTATCAGAAAACACAAGGCAAAGAATTCTGGTGATTAAAGACCAAAACCCTCTTATTTCTGGAAAGGGTCCTTCATGAAGTGTCATTTAGACCAGCTGTATACCCATTATTGTAATAAGAATTTTGAATATTAAAAACTGAAAGATGTAATGTCTCTCATATGGTTTTAACATAGCCTAAAGCACTTTAGCAAAACATTAGTATAGCACGCAACCTGCAGCCTGTTATTTTTCTCATTATAAGTGTACAAACAATGCGCAAATTATGGATCACCCTCGAACTCAACCACTACATTGCATATATACATAAAGTTCAATATTAATGAATTGCGATATTGTCACGTTCCAGAATTTACATTAAGGGATATAACTTACTTCATTGTATCACCTAATCGCAGTTAAAGTTTGTAAGTTTAATAATTAATTTCACATGAAATATGATACACCCTGCAATATTGTGAATAAATAAAGTGAGTGAGTAAACATATGCTAAATAAACGACTCAATCATATTCCTCATTCATTTTCCTTAAATATCAGGTTCAAATCACATGGAGTAGTTCGCTGTAAGTGAGGATGCGGATGTTTGTGTGCGCATAAATACGTTACTGTTCTGCACAATAATAATAATAATAATAATAATAATTCACATCTCATTTAATCACTTTACATTTACAGTTTCAGTTAGTCTCATAGTTTCCGAAATAACATTGTAAATACACTACCTTAAAAATGTTGAATGTACATAACAAATGGTGCATCCACGTATAAACCAAATACAGTGATGACGACAAAATTGTAAATTGTGTCTGAAAAGAAAGAATTATATCGCCTATTAATACTAGTATTTTTTCTGTATCCAGGCAACACCACTGAGGGGTACTTTACACCCACACTTTAAAACTGATCTCCCACCATGAATTCCATCCAGTTAAATCATACATTCCTGCTCTGACCGCCGCATCCTTCAATCTGGTCCGAGGCGCCTTTACTTGGGTCTTTCTGCCTGAAAATGGGAATGATGCGACGTTTTAAAACCTAAACACACTAGAGTTTTAAACACTGACTTACAAAAACAAAGGTCAAGGTATTCATCCCTTTTACGTTTAAAAAAAAAATTTAGATACTGTAACTATATCCTAAAGGTTAATTTATGTGATGCAAGTCAAAATTTCAGTTAATATATTCACCTCAGAAAATCTAGAAGGGATGAAATCAAATTAATACAAATATAAAAGTTAAATGCATGGACTAAAAGTTTGTTACAGCATTATAATCTATGAGACATGACAAATGGCAAGGACATATTAAAAGAACAGTGGTGATGATGTGAGGATATATGCAAGTATGCTTCATCCTAATTAAATCAGAATAGTTTTTGACAACAACATCTGGATATGTGAATTACAGAACACCAGACGGCCTGTAAAAACATGTCCTTATGCCACTGATTCAAGTTCAGTGATAACTGTAAAAAATTCACCCTACAAATAAAAATAGATAGACTTTCTGTATTTATAAAGTCACACTGAAACATAGAGATCAATAAGTTTCAGTATAACAGACAGGACGAGATTAAGAAAGAATATAGAGAAAGATGGGAGAAGTTACTTCTGACCAGAAAATATTTGCATTCAATTTAGAAGCCAATGTCTGCAGGACTGGGGGGATGTGGGCCTCAAATTACTGTGGCAAGGGAGAAAGAAGAATGATTCTATGGAAAAGAGATGGTATAGGAATATATTTAACAATTTTGCTTCAAATTATCAGAATTTTTAAGCCTTAAATGCAATTATGCAAGGTGAACTTGCAGCTCCTCTGAAAAGGAGCAAAAACCTTAGACTCCTGGGAAGAATGCTTGGTTTCCAAAAAATGTAAATATGTAAATCTGACTACTGCCCTAATTTGCTTCCAAAAAACAACAACATTTAGACAACATATCATAAAATCACATTCATCCAAAAACAGCTTGCTTGACATTACAACTCTCACAGCTTTCTGATAACAACTGATATTAATGGCAATCTCTTGGTGAGAGTGTGGGAGCATTCAATCTTTATGTACATTTCCCAAAAATGCTCTTCACATGCAAGCAATGCATAAGAGTGCTCTCTGTTCATTATACATTTACATTATACCTCATTTACATGATACATCACTGTAACTTCATTAGGATGAATAAATGTAAAATGAGAATACATTATATATCATTACTAAAAATGGTATACAAAAGTAGCTTACAGTTATTTCAGTGTACTTGTAGATGATGTTTATGAAGAACCTGAAGTGCTGTTGAAAAATAACTTTTAATCTAACAGTCAAATAATTTGCAAAAAGGATACAGATAAAACAGATTGCTGGTCCTGGGACAGTACCCTTAAAAGATGCTTATTTAGAGCAGTATCTTAGAACAGTAATATGTACACTTAAGTTCACCCAAAAAGGAGTTTCTCCCAATACTGTTGAGCACAAAATATATATATATATATATATATATATATATATATATATTTTTTTTTAATGCTGGTTATTAAAAAGTTAACAGTAGCCACTGACTTCCATAGTATGGAGAAAAAAAAAATACTATGGATGTCAATGGCTACCATCAACTGACTGATTATCAATATTTTTCAAAATATCTTCTTTTGTGCTCAACAGAACAAAAAACTTGGTCATGCTTTAGTTTTGGACCAGTTCACACTAATAACTAACTATTAACTATATGACTTTTGCCTCAAACTCCTAATTTGCTGATTATTAATAGTTGGTAAAGTAGTTGCTAAGTTTAGGTATTGGGTTGGATTAAGGGATCTAAAATATGGTCATGCAGAATAAGGGATTAACATGTGCTTTATAAGAAATAATAAACAGCCAATATACTAGTACTATGCATGCTAATAAGCAACTAATTAATAATGAAAAACTAAAGTGCTACCAAAAATTGCTAAAGGTTTGAAATAAGTGGAGGATGAGTAAATGATGACAGATGACAGAAATGATGACAGAATTAAAATTTTTGTGTGATCTATCCATTTAAGTTACTACTATGAATCTTTTAGGGATTAAAATATACAAATATGTCCTTTTGATGGTATTTTCTGAGAGTGTAAGATGATTCATATAATCTTTTTTTTCATATTTCTAATCTTCAAATGTTTTTACTTCCAATAATTAATTTAAATTCATGAAATGTTAAGGGCTGATATGTGCAGTTAGGGATGTGCATAAGTTTAGCAAAGGATAATGTTTTGCAATATATATATATATATATATATATATATATATATATATATATATATATATATATATATATATATATATATATATATATATATATATATTAAATTATACATAATTAAAACAAATATTTCCAATAACCAAGTAAATGTCTTATTTCTGTAGCGTTCAATGGGGACATAACAGACATAATATAGAGAACTATAATACTAAAAGCATAAATAAGGCAAGTTATTGAATTTTTTTTATTTTTTTATTTATTTAATTTTGAATGGGAATCATAATGAGCACTGAAGATACGAAACTTCATGGAATCGCCTATCAAAAAGCTCAAAAAGACCGTTTTGATCATTGTGGAATTGTTTAAACATGACGCGCATTATTATTATTATTATTATTATTATTATTATTATTATTATTATTATTATTATTATTATTATAGACAACACGTAGTGCTTGCTAATTTTCTTTTTAAACAAGTATTCTGACCCTGTAGGTTACTCTTTAGGTGCTTTATCCTGCTCCTTGTGTACAGTTTAAATTTCAGTTAAAATCAGACACACTTAAACCAACGCATCACGACCTTTACTTGAACAGCCAGGTGTGTATGTTGGAGCGGTAAACCATAATGTGCAGATCACCAGAATTGAGTTTTATTGCGGTCATACGTTAAAATTCCACGTGAACGCAAAGCCTTGTGGATCATACACTTCTGCATTATGCATGCAGTCTAATGAGAGTTCATAGCTCCCTATACTTTAGCGGTTAAAGAAGCAGGTTATGGTATATGAGTCCCGACATATATGAAATATGAACATGTCACTTTGTAGTATGTATAAAATAACATCCATACACATGTGAAACTTTAAACTTTGGAACAATAAACCATTTTCAAGAACAGTCACGATCGAAGTAAATTATGCATTTTGGACGAAGAATGTATCCAGTGCTTACACTCACCGGTTTGTTCAGGTGCACCTGTGTATAACACAGATAATATAGTGTGCCTGGCATTGCTGCGCTAAGCGAATGGATTTAAACCTTTGAAGAAAGAAGATGAGGACGAAGAGGAGGGAAAGCAAAAGGAACAGACTGCAGAGCAAAGTCACCATGTAACATATCCTTATTCAAATATCTTTAGATCTTGTTTTGCATACAAAAAGAAGAAGAAGAAGAAAACATTTTAATTAATTAAACTACCTTTTGCCCTTCATTGTACAGTCAACTAGATCAAGACAAGAAATTCGCTGCAATATTTCGAGTAATGTCCATTTATAATGTCTAAAATAAACTTATTAATGCAGAAATCCAAATATTAGATGGATTTTCATAATTACATGCATTACATGGCGGTCAGTAGAAAGAGCTCTAATATACAATTATACAGTCGAAATGTACTTGCAACTTGGTCACTGTGTACTGATCAGGGGTGCGTTTCCCAAAACCATAGTTGCTAACCTGTTAGCAACTTAGTTGGTTGGCAATGGGAAATTGCATTGCAACCAACAAAGTTGCTAACTTAGTTAGCAACTATGGTTTTGGGAAACGCACCCCAAAATAGGGACTTCTTTCTCTACAATTATCAGTACAGATGGTATGAGGTTTAGTCAGCCAGTGGTACAGACACACAGGTTTGTATGCTCATGGAAGCGCAATTTCTGTCACCTCTACGCAATATCTGTGCCAGTCTCCATACAGACTCCAGCCCCGGCGGAGCCTTTCCCTTAACTGACAAAGTGATCAAAGCACTGGTGCATAACAATACCACCGTGAGTGAGTCTGATATCAGGCTTATCTGAAGCGACATGGAAGCATATGTTTGAGATACTGACAGTCTGCGTCACTGGGAAAGAGAGAACAACTCTATTTGGTTGTTAAAAAATATAAAATAGAATTGATAAAGCGTTGAGTAATGTTAATCACAAATTCTACTCATAATCCAAAACTAAAACAGGAAAGAAAACATATACTGAATGACAAAACACAGCAGCCTGTTTATAAATATACTTTGATGTGTAGCTCACAAGAAATATGAAACCTTAATAAGTAATCAAATAAATGTTTAAAAAACATTTGGTCTTTTAGTAACACGCGGGAAATGCGTTAAAAGGCGTTGTAACGACTTCATAAAATATTGTCCGGCGTTTATTACATTAACCAATGACAGCATATTCTGTCTGGCAACGTTGTTTGTTTATAATATTAGTTATAAAATTTGTTAATGCTCGAATTTTCTAAAAATTTTCCAAGTAATTGTCTTTTTTTATTATAAAAAATAAATCTTTATCTTATATTTATACGGCTCATGAAACACTTTCATCTCTATTATAAACTGTAGATCTCTGCAGTTTAGGGGCATTACGATTCTAATGATTGACTTCCAAAAATACAAACATCAAACGCCAAGAAACAGTCAGGGTTGGCCTATCTCGACAGGGAAGCCACTGTGACAGTATGCAAAGGGAGGTCTATCTTAATTCTCCATAACAAAAAAGTACAAAGGCCAGTCGGAGACCAAAGACAATTTAACACCTCCCTCTGTCCGCGCGCCCCGGCGGCGCCGCAGCGGATAGAGCGCGTCTCTCATTAGTGACAAGATGGGACGACCTGGAAGATGCAGAGGTGAGGGAGGTGGAGGGGGGGCAACGACTACAAAAACAACTCATCTTTCCCTTCATAAACGAACTTGGCTCGGAAGACAAGCAGTGAGAGAGTGAGAGAGAATTCATTTTTTGGGGAGGGCCTGGCCTGGGACTGTTTTGAGGACTATGAGAAGCTTGTGAAAATCCATTCGGGGAATATTTGGTTTGCTTACGTGGAAATCAGCAACAAAATGCGTAAGTAGCCTACAACATTTATATTTTAACAGCAGGCATTGAGAAGGACTTAATACGCATTTTTAGAAAATGCTCCGGTTCTTCATATCGTGTCACATTTAAGTCAAGTATATAGGCCTACTGTACAAAATCTGTGTGTAGCGTTAAATTAGGAAATTGGGAGTTTATTGAAAACCCCATCTTTCGGAATGCAAATGTGATATACGCAAAGTAAACGAATGCCTAATGTGAAGTAAACTTTTCAGTAGCAGAGGGCAGGGAGTCGCCAGTGTCTACTGTTGCTCATGCTGACAGTGATCAAGGAGAAGAAGAGGGCCCTCGTATTTCACTGCTGAATGGGATAGACCACAGTCGTCGACACCGGACTGCTTTCACGAGGGAGCAGCTGACCCGTCTTGAGCAAGAATACTGCAAAGAAAGTTACGTGTCTCGACCCAGACGCTGCGAACTGGCGGCAGCGCTCAACTTGCCCGAGACTACAATAAAGGTAATTCACGATGTAGACCTTTTCATGCCACACTCAACCTCTGGCCCAACAAAAGCTTCTCAGGACCAACAGGCAGCATTTAAAGTGCATTAAAAAGAGCTTATTAAAAAATAATAATTTGAGACTAACTTCTGCTATTCATCGATAGATAGATATATATATATTAATTTTAAGTTCATTTAAGAGAGGATTGTTTGTGTGTCTTGTGAGGCTGGGTAACAGCCAACCCAAGAACCCATAAAATCAGACACCTGATCTCCATCCCTGCTTAAACTGAAAATTTTATTGTACATCTACCATTACCTAATCCCACCAGCATACTGTGTCCTTTAGTAAGACAATGTATCCCTCTGTTTCATTATAGGTTTGGTTTCAGAACAGGAGGATGAAGGACAAGAGGCAGCGTCACAGTCTGAACTGGCCTAATCCACTGGACCCAAACCTGTGTGCCTTCATGGTGGGTCACGCAGCTTCTGGAATCCACTACCCACTGCTACCCCGCTTGCCCCTTCATCTATACTCTCATCTGGGCATGGGTGGCCTCTCAGGCTATTCAAACCTCTACAGTGCCACCACAAGGCCAGTGGACACTTTGCACCTTCCTCCTTCGACCTACCCCTGGCTCACTGGACTTCCACAGCCAGCTCTCTATTCCCCCGTCCAGACAATGCACCATCCCGCAGGATGCCACTGTCCCCACTGCCTGCACTGGAGACCAGACCATCTGCATAAACTTAGAGGGGGAGCTAGGACAGCCACGCAGCCCAAAACCTATGGCAGTGCTTCAGGATAAAAGAACAGTGGTGTCTTTGGCATGTTAAAAATATAGTTTACCCAAAAAAGTTCATTTATCATTTACACACCCTCATGTCGCTCTAAACCTGTATGCCTTTTTTTCTTCTGTGGGACACAAAATGATATATTTTGAAGATTTCTGTCCCCCATACTTCGTCATTTTAAGGCTGTTGTATTCATGCATCTGTACAGTTATTCAGAATCTTGATATCATCACACATGAAGAACTGTTTTGTTGTTTATCTTCCTATAATATAGATAACATTCTTAAAATACTTGATCTTTTGAAGTTTGTTCATAAACATTTTTTATCTGTTGACATTTTTGCACCTGAACACTGTGGTAGACGAACATGTGTACATATATGCTTTCCAAAAATATATATGACAAATTTGATTATTAAAATATTTATGAAAACATTTTACTTCATGTATTTCTGCCTTTTCTTTGCCAGATAAATAATAACAGTAATAAGGTTATAGAAGGACAGAAAACAATTAATGCTCTACTCATTAACATCCACAAGCCTTTACAGCCGACGCAACTCTAGTAATTTGCACCAACAATTTTGTCATTGTTTAACACCAACCTGTTGACTAAACAGCACTGTAATCTTAAAGACTACTTATCAACTTACAGACACAAAGCTCCTGTCATTATATTCAATCCTAGACACAACCTGCTGAATTATGATCTTGAAAATCTAAAATCAAACAGCCTGTAACCAGACAAAACATCAGCAGTTGAGGAGCGTCTGAGACTACAGAGCCTCACAGACCTTGCTCTAATAAATAATGTCTGCAAGTGTGCATGTGAAAAGCTTGAATTAATGCAGAAAATATGACAGTGGTATCAAAATAGACTTAAGCCACACTTAAAAATGTATGAATACATATACAGCTATATACATATACAGTTCAAATGTTTGAAAGAAAATCCTTTTGCTCAGAAAGGATGCATTAAATGGCAGTAAAGACATTTATAATGTTACAAAAGATTTCTATTTAAAATAAAAGCTCTTCTTATGAACCTTCTATTCATCAAAATCACAGTTTTCACAAAAAGTTTTCAACATCTATAATATAAAGAAATGTTTCTAGAGCAGCAAATCAACATATTAGGATGATTTCTGAAGGATCATGTGACACTGAAGACTGTAGTAATGGCTGAGTAATGAATGATTGAGCTTTGCCATCCCAGGAATACATAACATTTATCATATATACTTTTTAAATGGTAGTATTTAAATTTACTGTAAGGCTAATGAGTTTTAGCTACCGTTGTCTATAAAATTATGACACAGTCATGACTTTTAAGAATATCCTACTTAAAACCACATACACACAGCCAAAAGTGGACAGACACCACAGTTACCACACTAGAAATTAGGAATTTAAGAAGGTGAACAGCATTATAGCCGTGGTTATGTGAATGAAGGCAGCTGCTGAATATCCAGGTGTGCTGGCTTATTTTACCTCCACCTGCTACAGGTGAATTCTAGTTAAAAGGCTGCTGAATCTGTGTCTCAGCATAAATTAAACTTGTCTGGCTTGTGTCACGATACCCCTTACAAGAAAATGAGCTAAATGCTGTACATTCAAATTGATTTGTGGCTACCAAAACAATTTTTGTGCTGTAAAAAAGGTAATGCAGGTAATGCTATCACATCTCCTCATGTTTAGAGGTGTAAACTACAACACTTTGGATGCACAGAGACTGCAGTACCCTTGTCTGAGCCTGACAATAACTCAATGGGTGACGTCTGCAGTAAAGCCCCAGCAATAGGTGGGAAATGACAGTAAAAAAACAGCCAATCCTGTGACTTGTGAGTGATGTGGTAAATTGGGACAGAGTGTAAAGAGATTCTCCTCTATAGTGACTGTGGGAACATGAATTGAGCACACAGTAGCAGATCCTCTTTAGTCTGGAGAGCACTACCGTGTGATTTTTACAACTTCCTGCTCTTAATACTGCCTCGGCCCTGAGGGAGTCAGAGGTGGACAGGTTGACATGATTGCAAGTTCTCCATTAACCTTCCTCTTTTAGCTTCAGTATATAAATATAAAAATAATATAAAGTTAATAATAAACTGTTGTCTATGTAGCCACACATTTCTTAAAAATAATTTTATTATAATTTTAGGAAGCTGCTTCAAATTGCATCATATGCCATTTCAGATCAGTCTGTTTTTATTTTATTTTTATATTTTGAGTAATTCAGAAGCTAAAGCAGAAGTAAAAAATAAAAAATAAAGAAAAGTCCCCTGCAGTTCACAGACAAACATACTTTTTATTGCGTTGTTCATTTGCAGCATTTTACAGGAATTTGCATTAGTTTGCAGTCATTAAGATTTTTAATAAATGGATTATATTTTTAATAATACATTTTAATTAATACATTTATTCAGCAAGGATGCATGAAATTTGTGTGTTAACGTTTCAAAATATTTGTATTTCAAATAAATGCTGTCATTTGAACTTTCTATTCATTAATAGAATCCTAGAAAAAAAGCATCACAGTTTGTGCAAAACGATTGAGCAACACAAATGTTTTCAACATTGATAATAATGAGAAATATTCCTTGAGCAGCAAATCAGCATATTAGATTGATTTCAGAAGGACACTGAAAATTGGAGTAATGAGTACTAAAAATTTAGCTTTGTCAATACAATAACACAATTTAAAATGTATTAAAAAGTAAGTTATTTTAAATTGTAATACTATTTTAAAATATCACTGCTTTTACTGTATTCTTGATAAAAATAAAAAAAACATATCCTTGGTGAGCATAAAAGACCTCTTTCAAAAACCTTTCTAAAAACTCTTATCAACCCTAAACTTTTGAACAGTAGTGTATTTACTCACTGATTCACCTATGCCTGAAATTAGTTGAGTTTGAAAAATGGGATCCAAGCATCTTACAATGCTGGACTTCCCACAATGTTACCGGCCACCCATCCTACGTTAATGTCAAGAGTCCAAAAGCAACAAGAAAGGGAGTGAAAGGAGTGACTGTAAAGAAAACGTTCATACATCCTTCATCCTTCCCTGTGGGTCACACACTTCATCACTAAATAGAGAGACATGATGAGGAAAAGCCACTATAAATTAAGTTAATTAAGAAGTAAATTAAGGAAAATGAACTCTCAGAGACACTTTAGCACTTCAGGGAAACTGGTCTTATACAGTGAAACAGATGTATTGTTAATAACTGTAATATCCATTATCTTTTCTAAGTGTAACATTTCCATGGGTCTCAGACAGTCAAGTATACGCACTGAGCTTTACATATTGCTATAGTTGAAAGTAAGATACGGTAAGTAGGTGGGTACAGAAAGCTTTGTTTGGTGTATACGGCAGCCACACTGAGAAGCTGCTGTGTGTGCCAACAACCACAGCTGCATCGTCTTACGGCTGAATGATCGCCTGAAGCTGCCTGAAGTGATTACCCAAAAAATATGCAAGCGTTTTTCCTGCTAAAGAATTTCCCTGTACAGAGACACACCTCTAAAGTTATGACAATCTTTTAAATTCAGAAAATTATTGTTCAATATTTATTCATTATCATTTAGCTGTTGATTTTATCCAAAGTATCTTACAGTTGAAAGAACAAAGTAGACTTGCAAGAACAGTCATTACTGACATCCAGAATCTCTAACCACTAAGCTACAGTATATCCCTACATGGCTTACAACTATTGTCTGTCCATGAAATGCAATATTAATTTACATAAACCACAAATCATCCAACTAATTTCCTAAGATTGGACCCCAAACAAATACCAGCAAATACAAATTGTATGCATCATCATTGAATCATCCTCAGTGTCCTTGAACAAATTAAAATCTGTCTTTGTCACTCTCATTTCTGCAACCTTGTACAGATGATAGCATAATTAGTCACATGCATGCAAAAAAAAGCAAAGGAGAGCAAGCCAGAGAGTTATGAGTATGATGTTTCTATATTGTTGCTAGGACAGAGCTTTATTGCAGCAGTTAAATCTACAGGCTTGGCCTGTGTCAACTGAAGCTATTTAAATACTGTAAAACTCAGATATAGAGACAGAGTGATGAAATCTGTCTGTGTCAAAGTTGTCTGTCTTTTTTTAACTGTCTTTTCAGAGTGAGTAAAAAGTTAAATAGTGATGATGATTCAGTCAGAGAACATTTCAATCTACTCAGAGAAGCTCATTCACATGCTTTTGAAGACTTGTCACTTCAAGGACAAAACGTAAGTCCATAATATCCTAAATAGAATACAAAATCTGCTGAAATGCATTGTATTTTGTCTCAATATGTAAAAAAAAAAGTGAAAGTGACATGACATTGAGGTGTTGGGAGTTGGCTGTCAAACTCTCCATTAGGCCACGACTTCCCCCTATAAAACGTAACAGAAGGAAAAAGGCCACAGAAAAAAGAACTAAAAAGAAAATAATTACATTCTCAAAACTAGTTTATAGTCTTAAAAATTGACCACAATTTCTGTGTTATAATTATCAGAAAAATCCTCCACCAAATCAAAAGTTATTAAAGCTTAATTCCTTCCCATATCAGACAATTAACATAAACCCAGGGGCGTCGGACTGGGGGTAAAACCAGTACTGATTACCAGGGCCCCAAAGGAAGAGAGGGCCCTTGAAAAGTCTGGAATATATTTTCATGGGGGCCCATCAGGACTGCCTATGCATAGGGCCTGGGATCTTGTGCAACGCCCCTGATCCCAGAGCATCACAGAAGTCTCCTCCCACCCTTGGACAAACTCTTTTCCTTTCTACCAGCACAAAACCGCAGTTGCTGCAGTGCACACGTCAACACCAAAAGACTGCAATGGTTTTCATTCTCTCAGACTATCAGGCTCCTCAAAGCTCTGACATCTACTCTGAGGAGAAAGACTGAACTGTTGCACTGATAATAACAAACCCACTGCCTCGCTTTTCAATAGACAGTCACAAATAGCTATTTTAATAAATAGATTTTAGCACTGCAACAGTACAATGCACAAATCACTTTTTCTGAAATCTGCAATGCCGTCTAGAGACTTGCACAGCTTCAAAATGCCACTCTAATGCCAATATCCATAATATGAATCCCAGTGATAAAAGTTGATATCCCATATCACTAAAAATAAAAAATACTACATTATTATATTTCACACAAAAGCTTGAACTGTATTTTAGGAACAAAATTTCATAGAAAACTCAATCTTCCAGTGCTTCGGGTAGAAACTATTCTTGTTTTTTTCATAACCTATCACTGTCCATTACCAATGGGGTTTTGCATTTCATCTCAACCTGAAGATAATTACTGACATATCTGGTTTGAGGTGGATGCTGCTGGAATGCACAATGCAAGACCTGTAACATTTTATAAAGATGCAGTGCTTTTAATAATTAACTCATCAAAACTCATAAAGTGGTGAACTTTGGCAATGACAAAAATAGTTTCAATGGTAAAACATCTGCAATGTCAGTTAGAAAAAAAATACAAATGTGGAGAAAAAGCAATAAACCTGCATAAAGCATACCAGGTCTTAGATAAGATGTGATATTCTTTAGGGAAACATTTCATCATTTTAATATTTTGGACCAACAACAATTCTCAGTCATTACAGGGGAATGGATACTCTTCTGCAGAGGTGGGCACAGCATCTGACAGCGTGTTAATTGAAAATTTCTGCTAGAGGGGTGAATAGAGCAGGTTGTAACAATTTCAAATAAGGAGAAGCTTTGATTTGTTTAGCTTTCAGGGCAATAGTTAAACCATGGAACATAGATGTAAGCAATAAAATTAAAAAGAAATCTGTCACCAAGTCCCTATAGCTTGTTTAAATCAGTGAGCTGATCATTTTCACAGCTGTATTGCATAGCTTTAGGGAAATGTACCAGCACAGTAGTGGATTCCTAACAGGTTGACTAACCTGATAGCTGTATATTTTAATTTGGTACTCCAGGGAGAGGACAGCTTGGTTCTCAATCGTTCTCACTGGTCCAGTTATTTCCATGTAGTGCCATACTGTATTTTGCACAGCACTGTTGAAAGAAAACAGAACAGTCATGTTCATGAATGCGTATTAGGGCCATCTCATTGTTTTTTTTTTTTAGCATGGCATGATAGTTGCATGAACTGAATGTTATCTGCAAGATCAGGCTTATTTTATTATTATTAGTCTTTTTCTCATGTTTTTCACACCATAATATAAAATAAGATTTTTAAAGGTTGCCGTTTGGTTGTTGCTTTGAAAACAGTCAATCCAGCAAATCATCAAAAGCATTATCATTCGCAATTTGGTGCAGTTGCTGATATTTATATGGGCAAAAAGTATGATGAAAATCTGATTGCTAATAATGTAAATTAATGAGATATTTATAAAAGTACAGCAGACTGCTTACATAAAATGCATGTAAATTTAAGTTGTCACATACCTCAGAATAATATATCCAGTAAAATGGTATTTAAATGCTTAGTTTTATGATCTGTAGTTTTCATTTTTGACTAAACATACAATGCAATACAATGATGTTTGGAAGAGGTACAGACAAACGTTCCTCAAAAGCCTTATGTGTCATATTTGATACATTTTACATTACATGATTTTTCTAAATCATGATGTATAGATAATTAAGAAAACTTAAGTTGGTTTAATCCAATAAGTGTTCATCTTCAAATATTACAAACAATATAAAAGCTATTCTTACATTTTATGAGTATCAAGATTTCACAGCAAAAAGTGTTTAAAATGATAATAAAAGGCCAATTTAAAATGATCACAAAGATCACAATTTAAAATGATAATAAAAGGCCCTTTACTTGCTAAAAAAAGTATAAACTATCAAACATACAACAGAAAGCATGTAGTATATTATACAACAGTTTTTTCAGCAAAGTTTTGATCATATCAATCAAAGATGCCACACTAGGCTTTATAGGGTTAATGTACAGTAGAGAGTATGTTATTAGCAATAAGTCCCAAATGCTTTTTTATATGCGTCTAGTTTCGTGCTGGTTGATTAATGGTTGGGAAACAGATTAAATTCATGTATTTGCTAATGTAACTGCTCGCATCCTTTTACAATAAATCTGTGGCTTAATGTGCATACAGAGTTGTGGTTGTGTCCTGTGGTTGGCAGCATACTGTATGTCTGACTTCTGTCAACCTGTTAAGTGTAGCTACAACCTTATCTGTGTCATGATAAAATGCCTATGGTTGCATATAAATTGTAAGATATGCATGTCAGTGGGTCTAGAATGCTGCAGGTCAACTGATGTGGTTGTATACTACAGTTGTTGATGTGTGTTTAAAAAAAAAAGCAATGGTTTCTGTGTTATCTGTGTTGTGTGCTATAAACTGGTAAGCTGGAAGCACACTGAATCAAGAGCAGCTTGCTTGTACCATGAGCTTGCCAATGAGACATGCCACAAGTTTATGGGCCTTCACAGACATGAGGATTTCCCAAGGTCCTAGAGTCTGAAGCCATGCACATTCTGCTATTTGTAGCTGGGGGAAAGTCATTCATGCTGTCCCATGTAAAAAATAAATACACTTAAGTTGTACTAATATCAATGCACTTAATATATTTTTATTATTCTATACTAGGTGTATAAATGTGTTATTTTGGAACTACTTTAAGTATGTTAAGTGCTCTTTAAATATATGCTTAATATGAACTTTAAGCTAATTGCAATATATTTTAGTTGTGTTAACCAAAACAACATAAAATACTTTAAGTTACAACTTAAAGTATTTTAGTGTAATTTAATTGTACTTCTTCACATTATTTAAAAAAGGACACTTACGTCAAGCTTGATGAGGATTTAGTTCATGCTTTAAATGTAAACTGAGAACGGTCAAAGGGCCTGTTTACACTAGAGAAAACACATGAAGTGTGTAAACAGGGCCAAAGAAATTTGAATGCATATATCTATGCAAATTATAATACATCTGATATTCAAAAATACCACTCAAAACCACTGATTAATTATTTTTCCTTTCACATACCCTGCGATGCAGTTTTCAAAGACCACAGTGTATGAATCGCAAGCCCTCAGATGCAGAAAATGTAACAAGTCTCACTCAAAGAAAAGTGATCCTCCACTTGTAGATGACAGTGGTGACATTTAAAATGTTTTGTTTTTTTGTTTGGTTTAGCCATTTGCAGGCTTAACTTTGTAAAAAAGAAATGCACTTTATTCACTTCTGCTTTGTTTTTCAGTAACTTCATGTATGCATAACATTGTATTATGTTTTTTTTATTCAGTGATGGACTATCCGTAGTCTTTCCAGTAATACAGGTATAACAGAAATGTTCTACAAACTGATTAAAGTAGTAGTTATAGCATTTCACTGATCTTTATTTTAATTGATTATAATTTATTACAATTATTTTGGTGAAGAGTTTGTACATGCTGCTGTACTTTTTAACTGTACTCAAGGAAATTATTGTTGTAATGTACACAAGATATAGTACATTAAAGTTTTCTAGATGTGAAAGTGTGTGTATGTGTATCTCATGTTCATTTAATAATTTGTGTACTTTTTAATATACCATTTTAGAATGCTGAAAAATACCTTTATAACAAACTAATAGTGCGCTGGTAATTCATTTATAATGAGCTCAAATGCTATTGAAAATGTACTAGAAGTACAGTGAAGCTTAAAATATATTCTAACTGTACTTCAAGGAGTACAAAAGTGTAGTTTAACCTCTTGTCTGTCGTCACTATACAATACTCTGTGTTACATTGGACATCAGGTTAGAAGAGGCCCAACATCTCTACAACAGAAGTGCTGAATCCAAAGTTAGCATGACACCCAGAGCCCCAACAGTATGTCAGCGAGAATTAAACCTGTGAGATTCATTGATATGAGATTACAACATATTTAGGCTACCACTCTCGTAATCTGATTTAAATTTGGCTTCTATTGCAACAGCAGCTGATCTGAAAACAACTAATTTGAATTTAATATTTCACAATGAAATACTCATTTATATTTAACATTTACTTAATTACAATTGTTACAGTTACAAATTGTTGAGGAAAATAAAAAAAGCATGTTGATGCTTTCTGCCAATTATTCTTTCTGCTAATACTGTACATTGAAAAATGTTTTATAGTTGTTATATGACAGACAAATGCCACTATCTCGACTTTAAGCCAGGAGTTTTCAACCTTAGGGAATGTGACATGCAATCTCTGTCATGCCGTCTTTTGCTTGGCTGACTTAACACTTCTTTAATGTTTAATCTGTCAAGACTTGAAACACGTAAGAATAATAAACTTTCTTGAGGAAGCTGCACTGGCCTGATTGTTCAGATAGTTTTGTGGTGCTGAGACAGGGGGCTGAAGCCCACCTAAATATAACCACCTATTTACAGTGTTCGAAATGAGGGGGGGCTGGGGGGGGGTCCCGAACCTCCCATAAGCATTAAGGGTCCCCTTATTTTCTTTTCACCTCACCATGAGGTGAAAGATACAATTGTTCTTTGGTTTATGATTGTTGTACCAAATTTACTGATACTCAATAAGCGTTTATCTTATAAAAGTGACTAGGTTATTGTAATTTTGATATGCAAGTAGTTTTTCTTGTTATCCTACACGATGCTATCTCACTATCAGTTGTAATTAGCCATCTAATGTATGTTTCCCATGTTGCGCTTTTATTGAGTAGCTCATCCAGCAACATTAATTAGTGATTTACACCAGTATGTGATGCGGCTGCTGGGCAATCAACCCTGGTTGTGGAGTAAATGAGCACTCTTACCTGAATGATTTTCTGCTGGACATGTGTAGGCCTAAGGTGTTTCTTTCTCTCTCTCTCTCTGTTCTGTTAAAAGCTGTTAAATTATTAAGCAGTGTCTCCTGTAGATTTTTTTTCTTGTATTTTATGTGGTGACCACTGGGATGTGCTCTGTGCATATATTTATCTTTCTTGGTTTTCTTCCCTGATGTATGTTGCAAAGCGAACGTAAAAGTTTCAAAATCGTTGCTCTAATAGGAAAGTGTTCCGTGTCTTAACTTAAATTCAACAATTCTTTTCTAAAGAACACTGCCTTCTACCATAACGCAGTGAGGCAGCCTGTGCATAGAATAAATAATTGATTCTCGAGCCATTGATATCAACCCATTCAGCACCACCGCCATGGACAGCACCTGGTAACGTTGCACGTAAGGAGGTGTATCTTAAGCAGCCTCCTAGTTTTGGGAATACATCTAGAAAAGTCATACCTTTAGTGAATATATATCTTTAGAGTCCTTGTAGCGCGCTAAGAGACAACGTTATCGGAAACACAGCCCATTAAAGTTATTTTGAAGAATCTAACGAAACAGTTGCTGGTCACCAACTGTTTGGTTACCCACATTCTTCAAAATATCTTCTTGGCTTAACTTTGCTCAGCAGAAGAAAGAAATTGTTTGGAACAACCTGAGAGTGAGTAAATAACGACAGAATTTTTATTTTGGGGTTAACTGTTCCTTTAATGACAAATGGCATTGTGTTCAATTTAAAGGGTTACTCAACCGCAAAATGAAAATTTAGTCATTAATCACTCAGCCTATCTGAATCAGCGTAGCTCCATTTTGGCAATTCTGAGCAGTACGCAGGCAGTGTACGCTCTTCTGTGTCAGCCGTGCAGCGCCGATGCGCTGTTTGCTTTCAAACCAAAGCATAAATACACGTAAAAAACGTATCCTTATGGCGTGGCTGACACAGAAGAGCATACACCATCTGCGTACTGCTCAGAATTGCCAAAATGGTGCTACGCTGATTTGGAGAGACACCGAGGAGAGGAATTGTTGAATAAAGTCGTTATTTTTGTTTTCTTCGTGTACAAAAAGTATTTTCGTCGCTTCATAACGTTACAGTTGAATCACTGATGGCAGATGGACTATTCTGGCGATGCTTTTCATACTTTCCTGGACCTTGACACTGTTATTTATTCTATCTATGGGACACCCTCAAGCCTCCCGGTTTTCATCCAAAATATCTTAAATTGTTTTCCGAAGACGAACAAAGTTTTTACGGGTTTGGAACGACATGGGGGTAAGTGATTAATGACTAAATTTTCATTTTGGGATGGAGTATCCCTTTAATATCTGCACACATCTAAAATCCAGACACGCATCTGATTTTCTCTCAACTGATTACTTTCACTTTAGACATAACCAACTGTGTTTATGTAAATCTTGTGTGTATTTGACAGTGTTAGTGCAATCAGACGCGAAAGATAAGTTCCAGTAATTGGGCGCTGTTTGACAGGCTTCTTACTGTGTGCGCACTTCGGGTGTACAAGCTCAGAAAAAGCACATGCAAAACAGCAAGCGAATTAAATGTTTAACCTGCAAGCCTTTAAAGCACATGCAATAATGAACTTTTGTGATTTCGCAAAGTGCAGTGTCCCGTGAGTGTAACTCTACTGCTGAGTTAACATTTGATGCGAATGTAAGTCGAGTTGTACAGTATTGGGTTGGAGGCACCATAACTGCAACTGAACTGATTAGCAGAGGCATCTTTTAAGCATCTATTAAGTTGTTTGTGGGAGGTGGGAGCTGACCTAATTTTCTAGTCAGGAAAATGAAATAAAGTGAAACTGGGATGATTTCTGCTGAAAACATGTTTCAACAGCATACAGCTATGTGATTGGACTATTGCCTGCAAAGCCGATTTGAAAAGCTTGGCTCTGTTTGTTCAAATTGAATGTAACAGAAATGACAAACTTACCTAAAGTCACAAAATAATGAGGTTCCAAATCTACACACATCCATACGCTTTTAGAAGCTGGGAAAATAAAGATAACAGCCAATATTCAATTTAATTTAACAGTTCACCCAATTGTGTTAAATTTGTATATATACATACATACATATATATATATATATATATATATATATATATATATATATATATATATATATATATATATATATATATATATATATATATATATATATATAAAACAAAAGCTACAGCCTGGCAAACTTATCTAAAAAGGGGTGTAAAAAAGAAGAATGAATATTTACCATTCAAGCTTAAAAGTAGCCTAACACTAAAAATACAAAATAATGTAGCATTTTCATGTCTTTATTATTCATTTCACTTGCTATTGAGAAGGTGATTAGCTTGTGTCCGTCTTCATTTCAGGCTGCAAATCAACAAAATGTGATTGTTTTAAAGGGGGGTAATTCTTTTTCTATACCCACTGTAGACGTTAAGACCTGTGTACAGATAATAAATATTAAATTGCTGTGACAAATGCATGACTGTCCCCCACCAGTTACCCTGGTTGATTTCAGACTATTTAGGAAAATGAGGAATGAAGTTTTACACTTTTTCAGGGTATCTGTCTTTTGTTTATTATAGCGAATAAGAAAAGCGTGTCTTTGTATCAACCCAGTCTCATGCACAGTCCCCCTCTGGAAGCCTATTTTGCCTGGCTAGACTGTGGTCTGTGAACATGTATGTCTGGTTTGTATCTCTTATAGTGAAGATACAGGTCTATATTCCCAGATCAGAGTAACTGATTAGGAATTGACTTTTTTTTTTTTTAAATGGTCCAAATATGCATTTTTCTAGCTTTTTTGTGATTTGGTTTAATTAGCAGTGCTGGTCTGAAGAAACTGCTATTTGTCAGGTATTAGTGGAATCTGCCTATTTATCCCTGTAAACATATTTTGACGTTCTTATTTGAGCTTTTAGCAATACATATAATACTATTTAATTTTAGTACCATACAAAAATTTAGCTCAGCTGTGACAGGTATGACTTTAATATTAGGCCATCAAAGCTTCATGAAGTGTTTTTTTTTAACTATTTTATTTTATAATAATTTTATTATTATTATTATTATTATTATACTTTGCTGCCCAACAATCTTCACCTATGTAGTTCATTTATGGTAATCGCTGAATTATCTGGTTTATAAATGAATGCTGGTTTAAAAAAAAAATACAGCAAACTCAGAAGCCCTGTCTCGCACGCCACCTACTGGTCAACAGCACACATGAAAGCTTGTTTGAATGAGATTATTATCAGACTATATAATTATTCCCACAAATTGCAGTATAATTACAAAAAGACCTTTGAGACTATTCTTCATTATATATACATTATATATTCATTCCTTGCCTTTTACCTCATAGAAATTTTAATAGTAGTACAGCACAGTCAATGCATTAAAAAAAATTGTGGAACCAAATAATTTTCATGACGTTCAGTTCTATAACTGGTTCTTGCAAATCTGCATTCTTTCACCAATGGAATACCTTAGTAAATACTGTTACTTACAGCATAACACTCTTAATAATTCTTTAAAAATGTACTTAGGGTTCGGCAAATAATCATTTTTGTTTGCACAAGTTTCATGAGTTCTTCAGCTGAAATTGTTTTATGGAGATATTAAAAAGTACGGGCATGGTTTCTAAAGAGCTAGAGAAGAACCTCCTATTATGTCAGACTATCATCCTTTTTTGGAACCTTTATTTTTAAAAGTGCAAAACATTGCATGTTTCAGTTAAAGAAATTCACCTAAAAATGAAAATTCTGGCATCATTTACTCACACTTGTCATTCCAAACCTGCATGATTTTATTTCTTCTGTGGAAGCATATATTTTGAGAAATATTTCAGTGTTTTTTTGTTTGTTTGTTTGTTTTCTCCATTTAATGGAAGTCGGATGGTCACTAAAACTATTTGCTTACCAAGATTCTTCAAAATATCTTCTTTTGTGTTCTGCAGAAGAAAGTATATCACACAGGTTTGGAAAGACATAAGGGTGAGTACATGAAAACAGACTTCATTTTTAGGTGAACTTTCCCGTTTAAACGATTTGTGATGTTCCTCATTTGAATGCTGCTTTGGATGAAAGAGACTACAAAATAATGCAAAGATAATAAACATGCATAGATTTCTACTGTGTTGTCCTCACTGGTGAGGATCTGACAGAATAAGTGAATAAATTCAGAAGACCAACTAACTAAGTAAATAAATAAATAACCCAGCTATGCTTTCCTAAAGCTGTCGAAATAAAAGAGGCAGGATTGAATTGAATTGTGATTGGCCTGCCCGTAAAAATCATACACCCTGATAGTAATTAAGCAAGAGGGCGATCTGACTTTTTGCGGTTGGGGAAGAGTCTTAAAAAAGGCTCAGCTCTTGTAAACAGCATCAGAGGGAGCTCATTCAGACCGACCTGCATCATTCACATGCCACTTATTACTCGTTCCCCAACCGTTAAGCCTTCTCTCTGCATTGTAAAAAAAGGTGTGCACCAGTGTGCAGTAAAGAAATCTGCAATAAACCGCCTTCACTGGAACTACACAAGAGCCCGATCTTTAACTCCTCTGACTCAGAGTCCTTCAGCAGCCTCTTGAATGTCAAGGGGAATGTGAGATATTTTAACAGGGCTTGAGCTGGTGAGCTGGGTGCAAAGGGAAGATCTTAACCCTTAGGAGACAAACATGCATCTGCTACATCGCATGGATTAGCCTGGAGCTTCTGTTTAACAACTGCTTATGCTGAAATTGATGCCTTGTACAGTATGATGACATTCTAAAATGAAGATTATCTCTATAGAACTGGCTTCTAATATAATTGAGCAACTGGCCAAACCTTGCACATCAAAATTCGGAAAAACAGTGCTATTGTAATGCTGAGTGATATGTTTAAAGGCTCTCCCGTGAGTTAAAGCATCTCTGTGCAAATTTCCACGCACCACCCAGGCGCAACTCACCCATGTTTGGGTGTGAGCACCCCTTAACCAGTCGCAGACATCAAACAAGGGCTCATAAACAGGCCAGAGGCTGCAACCCAAGACATGGCTTTCATCGTTGGTACTATTCAGGGGGAACCCTGGGGGGTCTGGAAGGAGAGCAATGCTGGACACAGGAGTGGTTTTTATAGACAGGTACTGTAACCCGAGAGCACTGCTCCTGTCTGCTTCAGCGTCACCCGCTTACTTTACAGACAGGCAGCTGGCCATAACCAGTGCCTGCCTCTGGGCATCACGTCCCACCACCCTCTGCTCACAACCTCCCTCGTTCCCTCACTCACTGTCCCTTCGTTTGGAGAAAACTGGAATCGATGGTGAATTTGGCCAGCAGAAAAATAATCAGTGTGCGTGTTGATGCATGTAGTGTAGTGAGTCATCATGGGGGGAAAAACTAACTTTTTGAGTTCTTTAAATTTGAGGTTTATGCACACAACTTTAGCCATCATTTTAGCCATCATCATCACTTTCAGGAAGACCTTTTAAATTCCTTAATTTCACATCTTTTCCCTTAGTTTTCTGAGATTTTGGGGCTTGAGATTAACCCAACCCAGACAGCCTAGGCCTTTTTACAATGATGCACCCTTTAGTAAAAAAAAATAAATAATAATAATAATAAAAATAATTTAGTGTGTAGTAAACAAATGCATTAAAAATACATTTAAAAAGTAATATTGTGATATATTATTACAATTTAACATTTTTACAATTTACCTATTTTCTATAAAATATAAAATATAAAAAATATATATATTTTTCAAAATGTAATTTATTCCTGTGATGCCAAAGCTAAATCTTGAGCATCATTACTCCAGTCTTCAGTGTCAGATCATTCTTATATGCTGATTTCACTTGATTATCAAAGTTGAAAATGGTTGTGCTGCTTAATATTTTTGTGGAAACCAGCTTTTTTCAAGATTAATTTGAAATTGTTATTTTTGATCAATTCAATCCATCTTTGCTAAATATACATATTACATTTATTATGAAAAACCTTTGAATGCCAGTAAGTTTTTCTTTTCTTTACTTTTCTTCAAGCCTTTACAGGAACATGGAATGCAAATTTGCATGACTGTTTTAGCTATGATTATGTTTTTGTTATGTCCCTATACTCATAATAACTCATAATAAGAATAAATATAACTATTTATAATAATATGACAAAACACACACAATTTCACACTTGTACAATCTTTATTATAAAAGCCAGTCACACATAATTTTACATTGTTATACATTTTGATAAACTGAATAATCCTAAAAAGAGGGTTAGTTGTTGGTTTATTCAGGAGGCAGTGGATCTGTTTCATGTTTTTGATTTTCAGGACCTATATGGCAAATGGAACTTTCTTATCAATAAAAAAACAAGATTGAATAGGCAGATCCTATTTTGCATTCAGCTTAGTAAGCAAACATTAAACACATTTATTAACAAAAGCTGGTGCCACTGTAGTTTATTCTTTAACTTGCTTCATCACATTGTCTGCAAGCAGACTGCTTGAGATGGCAATAAAGATTCACTCATGTTTACCGTACGGAGTAAAGGTAAATGTTATCAGCAGAACAAAACCTTTATTCTTCTGCTCTGATGAATTTTATTTATTTATTTATTTTACAAATTTTATAGCTGTTTTTTTTTTCCTGTAAACTAAATTCAATTTCTATATCTTTATTAACAAAACAGATCAAAGCAACTTTTACACAAGGGTTAATCTTGTACAAATTTTGTTTAATAAATTAAGTTAATTAGTTCTACAATTTCAAATTAGTAAAGCATGTATATTTGTTTATTACAAATATTTTAAACTATTTACATGTTTAATATCTTTTTTTTTTTTTATCTGTACTATAAAATGCAATGGTAATGCAAGTTAGGGTAATAGATGAATAAGATATAGAAGTAATGATAAGGGTGTAGTGGCCAACATTTGAGACACCACAGGGGACAGAACTGAAAATTGTTCAAAAAAGCTCTGTTGCGATGGTACATCTGGTCTGGCCTTAGTGTGCAAAATTGACTGCAAATGAAGAAAACTGTAAAGGAAGGAAGATGAGATCATGAGCAGTATTTGAGTGGGCCATCGTTATATTTGATGAAATACTTGAATCTCCATCCTGTGGTGATGAATGAGTTTCCAAACTAACAATAGACCAATGAATGTTGAATGGCAGCCAACCTGAAACCAGCTCATCATGTCTCCGATAGCAAGGTGGCCATTTTCTCTTCCTCTTTTTCTGAGTGAGACCTATAAATCAATACGTGCCCCGCACCTTCCCTCCTCCTTCCCAGTCCTTTCAATTAATCCAAATGATTTCTACAGGAAATCTGAAGGGCCAATCAATTCACCTGCACATTTCAATACTCTGCCCAATCCGTCCATGGCCCGCGCATGCCTCCATTGCTCTTGTAAAAACATTATTAATTGCTGCTCCAGCGAGCCATCCATCTTCCACGACCTCGGCAAGGGGGCCGAGCAGGCAGTGCTCAGCCCAGGAGTGTAATAATACTTTGAATGACTGCTCAGGCTCTTCACATCCCTCTCAGCCCATTAAAAAAACAGCAGCAGCTCCTCGGGAAAGCACTTGCTCACTGCGCAGACATGGATGAAGCTGGTGTCTGTAAGGAAAGGTTTGTGGGGGATGGTTGTGAAGAGAATCAAGGCATTTGTTCTATTGATTATGTGTTTTTTGTGTATTATTATTGTTGTGCTGTTATGGAGTGGCTAAATATTTCCTGAACGCAGCAGTTGGGAGGTTTGAAACTGCTGGACCCCCAACAAACCTGTCACGAGTCTTGTATTAGTTCATGCTAGTGAGTGTATCTAGTATGTTCAGATCTCCGCGTGCGTCCTTGTGTGAGTGTGAATGTGTAACATCAAAAGGACGGGATGAGCCTTATTTACAAGAAGCTGTAACCAAGTGTTTCCCAACCCCCATCGGTCTCCTTTTCTCTCTCCCTCTCTGGCCAGAAATGAGCAGCTGGTCTGTGGGCTCAAAAGGTTTTCTTTTTCTAAAGCCAAAAAACCACACACACACACACACACACACACACTCAGAGCTAGTCATTGTCTGTACTGTTATCCGTAAGGAGGGGTATAACAACAGAACAACGGTCATCATAAATCTGAGCTATCAAAAAAATAATAATAATAAATTTAATTTCTCTTACTGCAAGTACAACAAATAATATCTAATGTATCCCACATCTGTGTGGAAGTACATTTTCTTTCTTTTTTCCAAGGATATAAACCCCTCTTCATTCATAATCTGTGAACACTATTCAATCATATAAATATTCATATTCCAACATGATAAATACAGTTTTGTGGACTGGGGTGACAGAACAACTATATTTTCCAACAGTGCACTGCATGTGTTGAATTTAATAAATTCCAATTCAAATTTCTGTGGATATTTAAATTCACGCTCAAGAAATAAAAAGTGACCAATTCCGAATTGTGCACAACCCTGCTATTTGCTAACAGTAGGTAAATTGATTCAAGTGAAATGTGCTCTTCTTTTGTAAATACATTTTAAGTAAATTATGGATATAAGTAAATTATGAATATGAATTAAGTGAAGGAACTGAAATGACTGGTGATTATTTTCATAAAACCTTAGCAAACTCCATATAGATCCCATCCTCTCAGTCACAATTCATTTGTCATGTGACATGTTCATATACAGTATGAGATTCACGTGACTAAGCTGAGACTTACTAAAATTAGCCTGTGCATCTCTCCTTCACCATTTACTCTGTCATAATGATCTGCCTCCCATATACTATTACGGTATTGGCAGTTTGTCCCATGAAGATGATTCATGGACATGATTTGATGTGTTAAGAGCTGGCTCAATGCAGCAGATGTAGTTATCAACCCTACACGCTCACTGTGCGTGTTAAAGGATGGTTCACACATAGTATTACACAGAGAAAATTGTGAAGGCTGTGCCGATCAATTAGCACACACTGCCTCGTTTGTCAAGGTTGAGGCCGGGAAATAAGCCTAGCTGGCCTGTTAAGAGCCTATTGATTTTACACTGCCTACAGTCAGAGGATACTGAGGATAGTGCAAGAGCAGATGTAAGAGGCAGAATGTCGTACGAAGTAGCATTTGCAGCAGATTTGTTACCAGTTTTGCAATTATTGTGACAAACGATTGAGTGTAAAACTACTAAGTAGTGCTGGTTATAGATTACCACAACATTGAAATTTGTGAAAAGTCCAGTAACTGTCACAGTCAATGATAATTTATAAAAATAAAGATTGTAATATATAAGGTGTCTACATCAGGCAGTAATAACATTGCTTATACTGAGCTTTTTGTAAAAAAAAAAAAAAAAAAAAAATTTAAAAGTCTGTTTTTCAATTAATGTGTGTGATATATATAATGCATTAATATGTCATTAGATTAACCACGCCCACTTTACACTCAGTACCACCCACTCCATTGTGCCAACAACTTCCTGTTTCTATGGCCACCAATATCCATCCATCTGTGCCTTGTGCTTACCAGGTGTGATATCATGAAAAAAAAAAAATCCCTTTTGACCTTATAGTGCAAATTTCTCACTCCCCAAATGTTCGACTGTAACTAGTGATAAATCCCCATGTAATTATTATTATTTTACTGTGAGTTATAACAAAATGCACATGTTCAGAGTGTGTCTTTATCCCAACACTGGCAAAACTGATATTCTTAGAGAGCATTTTTGCCTTGTTTTCAAGTTTTCAAAAATCCTTAAAATAAGTGAAATATACTTAAGAAACAACACTGGATTATATAAGACTTATTTACATAGTTTATATATTGAATGTAAGTGTAAAATCTTTTCACTTGATTTTAAATGTAAAAAAAAGTGATGAATCTGACAGGCCAGTAAAACAACCTAGAGTTCTATTAAAGATACATTTTAACAAAAATGAATGCAGTTTCACTTCTTATGTAATCATACACACTGAAGGAAAACTATTGAAAAGTATTTATGTAGTGAAATAGGCTACACTTTTTTCAAATCCTCTATTCTGTATCACTTAAACTTAAATGTATATATTGGTATATATGATCACTCATGTGGAAATTATTGCTTCCACCATATAAATAAATGTTCTTTATTGGCATCTATAGTTCCATGAATAACCATTAACATCCATTGAAACTTTCCATTAGCAACTGAAGAGACTTTCAATTTAAGACCAAAGGTTTTTTACATTTAAAACTAATTTAAGACCAAAAGGTTGTTTACATTAGAAAAAGGTTCTATAGATCAATAAAATGTTCTTCACACTAAGAATTTTATTTTTTTCTCTCTCTCTCTAGAATTGTTCATTGAAGGGTTCTTTGGGGAACCAAAACGATTCTTCTGCAGCATCACTGCAATAAAAAAAAAATAAAAAAAACTTTTGGGCCTTTAATGTATGTGTATGTGTTTTTATGTTAGCTATTCTGCATCTGAATTATCCAGTTTATGTTTTCTCATATTTAAAAAAAAAACAGGTATTCATGACTCATGCCGTGCAGTCATGCTATTCATCTTGCTCAAGATGATGCTAGGAAAATTTTCATAATTATGAGGAAAAAAAATGAAGTATGCCATAAAACTGTAATACATTTTGTATGGTATGTATTTCATATATGCGTGCTGCTCCAGTTTCTGTTCAACAAAAGTGTTCTCTTAGACTCTTAAACTCTGCAGCTCCACATCAATTACTGTCAGGGTGGGCTGAGGGGAATCTGACACCCGCTGACCAAGCTGGCACATCTTCTGGTTGACCGGAATGTCCTGTTTAATGTCAGCTGTCAGTCAAACAGATCCACAAAAATGTAGTCATATGCAAACTCATTAACATGCCGTGTGCATATGATAGTTCATTAGATTTTGCATTATTGCTATTATTAATTGTATTATGAAAATGATAGTTAATTTGATGAATGTGTTATTGGTGTTTTTATTATTTTAAGGATGAGCAAACGGGATAGTATATATAACAGATAACTCCCCCTTCTGCGATAAATTCTGCAATGTTTTTGTTAAGCGCCCCTTCAAAATCAAGTTTTTTATGCCCACATTGAACTCACGTGAAATCTACATGTGCTGAAAACACCCTGAAATATCACTTGGAAGCCTATAGGCCTCCATGGTTCTGTCCTTTTTTGAGCCTATAGCAAAGAGCTTTACTCAGCAATCATAGGGTATTACAGTAGCGCCCTTTACTGGCAGAAGTAAGGAACTGAAAAAAAAAATCCATTCAATTTTCCAAATGTATTTTTAGAGCTGAAAAGTTTAATTTTAAAGTTTCTTATTTTTTATAAACATGCTTGCTCAATTTAATATTTTTATTGTTAAATGTGTAAGTATATTTATACATTAAAATATGTAACAGTAAGGGCATTCTTTGCAAAGGAAATACATTTATGGGTGCTTGGCATTTGAAAACCCCAGCAAAATATAAATACATAATCAGTTCAGTACATTATAATATTTTGTTGGTTTCGCATATGTATTTATAGGCATTCACATGTTTCTAAAATAAACCAATACAGGTTCATGGTCTTTTTTCATTTCTGAAATGTGTATTGGTAAACTCATTGCTATGTTTGTTGATAAAGCACTTGACATATGTGAAGTGTGCGATTACAATTGCTACGGATGTCACTCTGAATGTGCCCCGTGGCAGATCTTGGACATAACTCCACAACTATGCTTCAACCTTGCCGGCTTTATCTTGTAAAGACCTGTAATTTATTGCCGCTGTCATCTGTTAAACTTATCAAATCTACCTCCTGCTGAGAAAGAGCACCGAAACTCTTAGAAAGGGTCTGTTTCTGGAATATTCAGAAAATACTTTCATGAAGAACTGCAGCATTTTTCTCAACAAATATATTTACTGCTTCAAAACCAATTTCCAGTTTATTTCAAAATGAAAATGAATTACTCATTTACAACATTAAAGGGCTTTCAATTCTGTGTGCACATAAAATTAAGGCTTTTATGAAACAACGCTTTCTGTTTAAAACCTCAGGCGAAATCCTTCTAGAATCTTTCCATTTATCTCACGCTGTACACTTTTGATGAATTGCAGACTGTATCTAATTTCTTCAAAAAGTATGCTAAAAATCTTTGGAAGCTTTGGATGAATTATTGTGCAGTGAAACACATTTACTTGAGGGATGTGTTCTGCTTCATTTACTGTTTAATCAGTGACACAAGGGCAACACTGAGATTGTATATCTAGGGCTATTTTGGTTATTAACATCTAAAAAAACAAACAGGCATATAATAAAAATCAGACAAAAATGGTATAACTGGCCAAATGAAATGAGTGACAGCAGTAAAACAAAAATTAGATTTTTATATTCACAAAATATGTATGCATAAATATCTATGCTTTAATGATTTAGATATCAAATAGGCTAATAAATCAAATATCCATTCTCATCAGTCAGTCATTCATTATCATAAATCAATTCAAAAGATTGTTATCATGCACCATAAACATGATTCTGAAGGCAGTTTTCCGGAAAAAAAAAATCACAATTCAGCCTTTGGAGCTTCATAGTGTGGTTTCATACAGGCAGCAGATGAAAAATGTTAGGGAGAATATTTTTTCTTTTCTTTTCCAACTTAAGGTTTAGAGGAAAGATTTCATTTTTATTTATCATGCCCATAATCCATAAAAGCTCTTGGTCAGACAGGCAGTTAAAATGATATAGACACACAGGTGAGTACACATGAAACTTATAGAGAAAGGTGAAGCTCACACCAGACAAAGGTATGCAAGTCTCAACCACTAAAAGAAGCTGTCAGATATACTGCACATCACATGAATGGAATAAGACACAAACGCATGGCACATTTAGGGGGCATAGCCAGGTTATATTTGAATCTTTTTCAGTGAATTGTAATAGAATACATTCTTGTAACTGAATATATCTATATAAATTACACTTAAAATGTATTACTTAATTTATAATTACAGCCTCTCCAAGTTAAGTAGATCTTGACTGAATAAAGCTAAAATGCAAATATTCATTATTTTATTTTGAAATGTTTTGCAGTTGTCAGAGTTATTTATAATACACCCATCACCAGGGAACATTCTCAAAACTTTGGCTAATGCTCTGGCAAGATTCTCTTAAAGTTACAACCTTTGAAGAAAGTGCATTCAGAGTTATCTGGTCTTTAATAATGTTCTCAAAACATTAGCACAAAAAAAATGTTATTTATACATTGTTCTTGGTTTTTTTTTTTTTTTTTTTTTTTTTTTTGTTGGTATTTTTTTTTTTTTTTAGTTTTTTTCCCTGAAACATTTTATTTTGATATTTGTGAACACACACCCGGAGCAGTGGGCAGCCATTTATGCTGTGGCGCCCGGGGAGCAGTTTTGGGGTTCGGTGTCTTGCTCAAGGGCACCTCAGTCGTGGTATTGCCGGCCCGAGACTCGAACCCACAACCTTAGGGTTAGGAGTCAAACTCTCTAACTATTAGGCCACAACTTTTTAAGCAGCTGATAGCAATATTACAAAAGAATCTGCTTTGTTCCTATACCTGCATTAATGTATCACCTTCCAGTGCATGTTCTGCTGAAAACACAGAGCATATATTAACTAATAATTCTTATTAAGTTAGTATATGACATTTTATTATTTTGTAGTAAAATGTGCAGTTGCCATCTAAACTTGTCTTCCTTGCTGTGTTTCTTTAATCTGAAGTAATCGTAATATGAGGATGTGCACAGAGTTTGCGGATATTTTTTATACTGACTAGATTACACAAGACTGCGCAGAAAAATATGAATTTACATATTCATACTTTTACGATGATGATGATTACCTACCTCCTTTAGAATTAAATAGGTGCCACGAATATGACCTTGTACTTAAGTTACAAACTGGATTGGCATTTGTAATGACTACTGACATTAAAGAAAAAACTAAGTATTACTCAGTCAATGTAAAATACATCCGCGAACCTGCTCTCCCTGCTACCTTCTCTCTATTTCACTCAGATGAGAGAGCACAGGTCGCCCTCTAATGATATTAAGCAGCTATTGCAATTCAGCTGCAGTCACCCCGTCCTCTAAAATCTACAAAGGCAGGATTTCCACCCAGAGCATCCAATAGAAACAGGGGACACGGGATGCGATTCCTGACTTTCCCGGTGTTCTTCCTTAAATCACTTAAACCAATCAAAGAGAGGCCGCCTTCCTGACAACGCACATGATTGGGTATGCTTTATGTATTGACATACCTTGTAGCCAATCAGAGGAGGCGAACGTGACCCTCTGCCCAATCACAAACGAGGACGTAGTTCCGAAGCTTATAAAAGACAAGGTGACAGTTTTACGGCGTACTCGTTGCCTCTGTCTGCACCCCTGGGTCCTCTAGTGCTGTATCTAATAGGTGAGTCGGGTTTTTTTCTGCATTCTTCTAAAGATACATAATGAGGAACTTTTTCTCTTTTTTTTGAATGCTGTGAAAGTGTGCGGAAGTTGTTGGATCGGCTAAGATAATTCAGAGAAGCGTGTTGCTAAAGCTCCGCTAGCCGCTTGTCAAAGTCATTTCACGTGAATGAATGAATGAATGAATGAATCCGTTTGCGATCACGTCTCAGGACCTTGACACAAAGGCCAACCGGTGAATAACAAAATTGCTTCTTATCGTCGATATTTGTATTGGTTTTTAAACGCACGCGCGTTTTATTCGCCTACTGTTCGTGGCGCTTGCAAAATGTCTGCCTCGCGCTGGGCCCGCGGCAGCCTGAAAGCTCGCGCCGCACCTAAACCGTGCAACTGCGAGTATTTTAATATCACAGTGACGTGCAATTATACATTATGTCTGTTTTATGTTGTAAGACCGTTTACATGCGTTTAGGTTTCAGTAAAGCACCAGTCAAAGCTATTGGTGACCTTCACTTGCCAGTCTGTCCGCGCGAGCAGTTTGCGGGCAAGTTCAGCACCTCAAGATTAGGACACAAAAGTAATCTCAGGAAAGATTATTAACGTCCTTTCCTACATTATGTATTTCGAACCGAATAGCATGGGCCTCATTCTCGGGCTGTTCAGAAGGTTATCTATACAGTGACCTGAAATGAGAAGTCAAAAAAGACAACCTAGGTAACTATGAATAGCCTTTATGAAATATACCCTATATTGTAATCAAAAACTTGCACGAGAGGGAAAAGATTGAGTAATCGGTGAACTTAAGCAAATAATTTATGTGTGGACATAGTTGCTTCTGGTATCACAGTGTGGACCATTTAACAGGCTTAATCTAATAACCTCAGATTAGATGTCTTAAACTGTCCCTCCAGTCTAAACTTGAATTACCGTACTCCAACACATTATCTCTATGATGCCATGTTTGACCACTGACCTAGAACAGTCTTGCATCCTTTGGTTGGAGGTTCACTTATCCAAACAGATCTAAACCGATCATATAAGGGGTCTTTTGGTTTGTGTGCTGATGAAATTATGAAACACTTATTTATCTCATTTGCTTTCTCTGAATGGTTTGGTCTTAAATTAAATTAGTAAGTGTCTTCAGTTGCTAAGTAAGTTGTAACTTTAAGTCTTGATTGCACAGACCTTTCCTGTTTTTGACACTTTCCTATCTCTGTGTCATGTGTGTATAGACTATAATTTAGTGATGAACACTAAATTTAATGTGTTGGACATTGGTGCTTATCTCTGACCTGTCTGACATCTTTGTTTTCCGCAGGCTTCAAGCATGTACGCGTGTGCTAAGTTTGTCACCTCACCTGCTGTGGTATGTATTCAAGCCCAAATACACTCCAGTCACACTCCATTGACTTGTCTCAGAAAATGACCTTAAAGGATTAGTTCACTTCCAGATAAACATTTCCTGATAATTTACTCACCCCCATGTCATCCAAGATGTTCATGCCTTCCTTCAGTCGAAAAATAAGGATTTAAAAAAAAAAAATAAGGATTTTAACTTTCCAGCCTTTTTCACCATATAATGGAATTCAATGGGACCCGACGGGTTGAAGGTCAAATAGCAGTTTCAGTGCAGCTTCAAAGAGCTCTGCACGATCCCAGCCGAGGAATAGGAGTCATATCAAGTTAAATGATCAGTCATTTTCTGAAAAAATGTATATACTTTTTAATCACAAATGCATTAGTGCTGCGACACGTTCGAGACTTCACGCATTACGTAATCATGTTGTAAATGTCACATGCAGTTAGCTCCTTATCTGTGTACTCCTGTTTAAAAAGTTAGATTATGGTGAAAAACTCATCTCATTTTTCTCCTACAACTTCATTGGGGCATTTGACTTTCTTTGCATGTTCGCTTTAGGTAAACACTGGGTCGGTACTTCCACCTGCGTCACACATGACCTTTCTAATGTGACTACGTAATGCCTGAAGTCGAGCTTTGTAGTTACAAAGTATATATATCTTTTTTTTTTATAATAAGCTGTTAATATACATTAATATTAATTCTAACCACATTTATAATCATGCATTTTAAATGCTTGTATTAAATTTATGTTTATGAATTTAGAAGGTGCTTTTATCCAAAGCGACTTGCAAGTAGAGCAGCGGTTCTCAATTCCAGTCCTCGCGTAAACTTCAACAGATTTCCCCTGCTCAGGGAGTAGGGAGCAATGAACACTGTGGAGGGACCATGTCAATGGGAACACAGTTCATGCACGGAGCTCACTTCTAACGAGCTGATTATCTGAATCAGGCGTGTTAACAGAGACGTGCAAAATATGCAGAGCTGGGGGGCGCGAGGACTGGAATTGAGAACCGCTGGTGTAGAGTAAACAAAGCAATTTGTTGCAGAGCCAGCAATATTCATAGTAAACTTTGCCAGGTTTACTCGAAAGCTAGATTAGGAAAGGAGCTAAAGCAGTGCGGGAAAAACTTCTCTTCTCTGCAAGTGCAGTGGTTTAGGGTTGTTAAAGCTGATAACATTAATACCCACTGGATCCTTGCACTCATAAATATTTGAATCAGAAGCGTGCTTTCTGTCAAGGTTTGTTGATAGAAAAACACATGCATATCACACTGACGTTCATTTAGTTCTCATTCTGAGCATTTTGTTTGTCGTCCCTTAGGTCCGTGGAGGATCCAGGGTTTTGGCCCGGAATGTTTCAGTGGTGTTCAGCAGACCCGAGGCAAGGACTGAACAGGTAAGATAAATAAAAAGTGAATTCCTCAGAGTAACTTGCACGTAGTTACATTTCTTGTCCTTGTTTTCAGGCTGCTCTGTTGCCCGTCAGTGAAGCGAGCCTTCTTAATGTAACCCGGGGGTTCCAGACCAGCGCTGTATCCAGAGATATCGACACAGCGGCCAAGTTCATTGGTGCTGGTGCTGCCACGGTGGGTGTGGCCGGATCCGGAGCTGGAATCGGGACGGTGTTCGGCAGCCTCATTATTGGCTATGCCAGGTAATCAGCCTCTTAAACTTGGTTTATTTGTTATACATTTAGCTTGTGCCTAAGTCACTTTTTCTCCATCTACAGGAACCCCTCCCTGAAACAGCAGCTCTTTTCCTACGCCATTTTGGGCTTTGCTTTGTCTGAGGCCATGGGTCTGTTCTGTCTGATGGTGGCGTTCCTCATCCTGTTCGCCATGTAATCTGGATGTCTTCTCTTCTCTCGCGGTTCGACTCCCCTGATCTGGAGATTGGACACACAGCTTAGGCTGTGGCACCGCCATTCCAACAAAACTACAAGAAACTCTCCCTTTTTATGTTCCCCCGTACCGTTTTTCTCTATCTGAAAGTTTGATGTAAGAACTCACTTCTCATAAGACCATCTGAATAAATGGTTGAAATCTGTTTGCTGTTGCTCTGGTTTTTTTATTGCTTTGAGGATGCAGTGGAAAGGTAGCCTGGTGTGTGTTTTTAAAACTAATATTGGATTGTGGGGATGTTTATCAAATAACTGAATTGAATTTATCTAGTATTCAAAACCTCTCCATGCTGTCTCTAATAGGTTGTCTAAAAATCACTCTGGCTAAATGTCTCAAGACTCCTTGTAGTGATTTGTTGCATGTTAACATTTCAATATACCCAGTATAAATTTGCTCCCATTCTTGCGAATTGTTGTTCATCTAGTTTGTTAAAGGGATAGTTCATCCAAAAATGAAAATTATCATTTAAATGACCAACTTTTTTTTGTGTAAACTATCCTTTTAATAGATCCAAATTAGTTTAAAGTATTTAGCAATGCAAAGATATGCGACTAAATCACTGAGTAAAGATGCCAACTCTGTTTTTGAAGATTTTTTTTTTTTGTTCATCCAAGGTGCATTCTTTGTTCATCTTTCAAAGCAATGTAACAAAGGTTACACATTTTCTCAGTTTCACCAAAAAATAGCTTAAACTGGATTAAGCTGGGGTGTTGGTTTAAACTGATTTTGATTTTCAAGCTTCACTTATTGACAATGTGTATAATATTTACTTGAATTAGAAGTGTGCTAATTTTAAGTAATATACATTGTTGCTACTATGCTATAATTTATTGTACTACTTTAAAACTGTAGTAACAATCATTGCTATAAGAAGTTTCTCAAAGCATTGTTTGAGGGAGAGCCAAGTTTTGTTTCCAGAGGAACAATTGTAGAAATGTCGGTAGCCATCCTTACCTGCTAAATATTTTGTGGGTTGTCAGTATTGAAGTAATGAGCAAACTCCCTTTTTGTTAACGCTGGGAAACAAGACCGCACTTAATAAAAAAAATACCTGAGCGAAATGATTCGGTTCTTGAACATGCATCAGCGACGGCTGACCAACTACTGGTGCCTTTCAGTGAATCAACAACATGCATGCAGTCCGATTCCCTAACGAATGACTCTTATGAATCGATTCATTTTAGTGAATCAAAAACATGCAGCAGTCCGATTCCCTAACGAGTGACTCTTATGAATCGATTCATTTTAGTGAATCAACAACATGCATGCAGTCTGATTCCCTAACGAATGACTCTTATGAATCGATTCATTTTAGTGAATCAAAAACAGAGCGCGACCAATGTGATCCGATTCCCGGTTCTTTTTAATGAATCAAACACACGATTTAATACGACTCTCTGAACCCCAGGTTCAAACTAACCAAGAATGGTTACTGTAATATAGGACTGTTATATATAACAAGTTGACGTGTAGTTTAAAAACCCATTATACGGAGTTTTGTCATAACCAGGTAATGTAATATAATACTGAACGAATCGACTCCCGTTTCGCCTGAATCTCCTCCAGGAGTGCACCGCTAGATGGCACGATTTCCTTCTAAACGAAGAGGAAGTGCGGAGAAATGAAACAACATTGATAAACAGGCCAGGCCGAACCAGCAGAAACTACGTTTGCGTGCGTTTAGACTCAGTTACGCGTTAAATAACGCTTCTCTAAGCGCAGCTACTTCGGATAAGACGTTAAAATCGGCGTCGCTTTCGACACAGGTTGTTATAATTGAGGTCGGAAGAGGGGGAAAGAGAGAATATGTAACTTAGGAGTCATTCCTCTCTTCGTGCCCGTCTCCACTTTCCTCCCGAGCGAGAAGAAACCGAAACCGCACTAGAGACCGACTGATCGGAGAGCTGGGCAGACGGTTCGCGGATCTGCGCTCTCACCGACGATGGCGGATAGCGCTGGGGCGGAGGCCAGCGGTTCTGTGGGCACCGCGCAGTTGTCCTCGAGTTTGGGTAATTCTGTACCGGGGCACTCATCAGCCTCACCAGAGACCGGCCTGGCTGTGGTCGCTCCCGTGATCGCGCACACCATCACCCCGGCCGTGGAGAGCGGACTCGGTGTGCTGACCCATGCGGTCCCCGTGATGGCCGTGTCTCCATCCGTGCAGCCCGGTATCGGATCAGCAGTCCCGGCCGGAGCGGGCCTCCTGTCCCAAATACACGCCACCTCCTGGGATCCCACCTTAAGCACCGACTGGGACAACGAGAAGGCGTCTCAGCAGTGTATTCTTCGGATAAAAAGGTAATACTGGACTCTCATATAGGTCTGTATTTGTTTTGGTAAATGTAAGACAACTTTTTAAATTAATCTGCGTGATATTTGCACATTTACTTTCCAGTCTAAACATATGGTGAAGGAAGTAGGCGATGTGTTTCAGAAGGCTGAATAAACACTAACTTCCGATTTAATTCAAAAACTACCCCCTTCCCACTCTCTAGTTTTTTAATTATTATTTATTACATTCATAGTAAGTGATGATGATGCATTGATGCAAATGATGCATTTCTTTCTTGAGAATTGATGCCTGGTGCATAAAAAATGTGTATGTTTATTATATATTTATATGAATGTTTATGCATATTTTCTGTTGAAGGCACTATTTAATTTTGTAGTTTAGTTGGTACCTTTCTTTAGAAACCCAACAAATGGTGGCATTTATCAGAGAACCTTTTAAGTAGAAAATATGATTGATTATCGGTAACAAAAAAAAAATATTGCTCAAACCAATAACCAGTCGATCTCTACCTCGGCGTGCTGAAACATTCTCAGCCGAATGCTGCAAACAGATTAATCTGTCATAGGCGATTGTATTTATAAGACACGAAGTTGCCTCTCTCAGGAATTGTCACTTGGCAGTAACTTTGGCCTGGGCATGAAGTGATAAACGTCTCTGGAGGACTAATAATGGAGATGTGGACACAAAAAAAGCACTCGGTTACAATGAGTCAGTTGTGTTTGTCTGTTTAATCCAGGCATTCAGTGATCTGATGATGTTCTTGGCAGAGTGCGCATGTGACACTCGTTTCCTCCTCGTGTTTTGACAAAAATGGTGCCTAATCCGACTGACATTTCTTCATATTAGTGACGTCTCTGTGATTCTCTGTTTACAACCCTTTCTTCTTTCCTCCGTTTAGAGACATTATGTCCATTTATAAAGAACCTCCTCCAGGTATGTTTGTGGTTCCCGACCCTCATGACATGACCAAGGTAAGCATCAGCACACGTCTTCAAAACACCTCGTTCTGTTCTCTGCTCGCTCCGTCCTTCCTTCTATTGTTATATTCTTACTAAACGATGACGGCATTAATTGCATGTGCGCAGTTACAGTATTAGGTTTCATGAACTAACAATGAAAAGTACTTTTACAGCATTTATCATTCTAGATTAATGTTAATTCCAACATACACACTGCTTCAGTTCAGGGTCAGTGCGTTTTTTTATTTATTGTTTTGAAAGAAATTCATACTTTTATTCAGCAAGGATGAAATGTTGATATTGATCAAAAGTGACTGAAGATTTTTACATTGTTACAAAGCTAATTATATTTTAAATAAATGCGGTTCTCTTGAACTTTCAATTCAGCAAAGAATTCTGAAAAAGGTTATATTTCTTAAGCATCGAATCATCATATCAGAATGATTTCTGAAGGATCATGTGACACTGAAAACTGGAGTAATGATGCTGAAAATTCAGCTTTGCATCACAGGAATAAGTTCACAGTATATTAAACTAGAAACAGGTATTTTTAAACTAATATTTTACTGTTTTTATAGTATGTTTGATCAAATAAACACAGCCTTGGTAAGCATAAGAGATTTCTTTTAAAAACATATTGAACTGACCTCAAACTTAAAAACGGTAGTGTAATTATTATTATTATTATTATTTTTTTTTTTTTGCATTTTGTATTGATATGTTTTTACCATTCTATGTACAAGCGTGAATTAGCAATGAATTAAAAAAATTACAAATTAACATTAAATTAAATTAAATTAACAAAACCTGTATGTATAAAGTTGTGGAAATTGCTGTAGTGAATGAATGTCTCTGGTTATTTTCTCTAGGAATATAACCCTCTTTCTTCTGGTGTCTCCACAGATTCACGCCCTCATCACCGGCCCCTTCGACACACCTTATGAGGGAGGCTTCTTCCTCTTCCTGTTCCGCTGTCCTCCTGACTATCCCATCCACCCTCCACGTGTCAAACTGATCACTACCGGACACAACACTGTCCGTTTCAACCCCAACTTCTACCGCAACGGCAAAGTTTGCCTCAGCATCCTGGGGTAAGAATGATTGCTTTTTGTGATTGGATTTTACTTGGCCACTTTAAGTTCCAAAATTAAGGCCTGTTTACACAAAGACAATAACGATAAAGTTTTAATATTCTTTCTAATTCTAATATGGTTATCATTACAGTTATCATTATCATGCTTGTTGTGAGCAGCCCTTTATTCAGATCCTGATTTTGATGGCTGTTTTTTTTTTTTCCACAGCACTTGGACTGGTCCAGCGTGGAGTCCTGCCCAGAGCATCTCCTCTGTACTCATATCCATACAGTCCCTAATGACAGAGAACCCTTACCATAATGAGCCAGGCTTTGAGCAGGTACTACAGCTCCCACAATGCATTCTTAGTATAGAAGGCCTTTATGCGGTCCTCCTGTAATCCGATGTTTATTTTGTTCAGAGTAAATGCTGTAGTTTATTCTGCACTGTCATCTGTTTGATAGGAAAGGCATCCAGGTGACAGCAAAAACTATAATGAGTGTATCCGCCACGAGACCATGCGAGTTGCAGTGTGTGATATGCTAGAGGGCAAAGTGTCATGTCCTGAAGCCTTGTGGTGAGTGATTATCCCTCAAACATTTTGCATAATCATGGTTCTTATTAAAGGGCTTGTAGGCCGTACTAAACCTTTAAAAGTATTACTATTAGTGATGCACCGAAATTTTGGCAACCAATCATTTTCGGCCGAAACTGCCATTTTCAGTTTCTGTTTTTTGACTGGGCCAGTGTCTATTTTGTGCTCACGACGTGGATAAACTATCAACAGGTGTGGATGCTGGTGCTGGATGAACAAATTCTGTTAATTTTATCATGAAATACAAAAAAATACTGATTTGTCACTGTTTGATGTAGAGTGAGAAGATCTCAGTTTAATCTTTTTCTTTTTACTAGCACAAAATAAACATTAATGAACATTAGATGGTATGTTGTCATTTACTGAAATGTATTGTGTCTCATGTAATCACTCAATGAGTGTTTCGACAGCAAAAAATACAGGTGCATCCCAATAAATTAGAATATTGTGGAAAAGTTAATTTGTTTCAGTAATTCAACTCAAATTGTGAAACTCGTGTATTAAATAAATTCAATGCACACAGACTGAAGTAGTTTAAGTCTTTGGTTCTTTTAATTGTGATGATTTTGGCTCACATTTAACAATCTCAACAAATTACAATACTTCATAAGTCCAATAAAAATAAAAAAAAAAAACATTTTTAGTGATTTGTTGGCCTTCTGGAAAGTATGTTCATTTACTGTACATGTACTCAATACTTGGTATGGCTCCTTTTGCTTTAATTAATGCCTCAATTCAGCGTGGCATGGAGGTGATCAGTTTGTGGCACTGCTGAGGTGGTATGGAAGCCCAGGTTTCTTTGACAGTGGCCTTCAGCTCATCTGCATTTTTTGGTCTCTTGTTTCTCAGTTTCCTCTTGACAATACCCCATAGATTCTTTTTGGGTTCAGGTCTGGTGTGTTTGCTGGCCAGTCAAGCACACCAACACCATGGTCATTTAACCAACTTTTGGTGCTTTTGGCAGTGTGGGCAGGTGCCAAATCCTGCTGGAAAATGAAATCAGCATTTTCAAAAAGTTGGTCAGCAGAAGGAAGCATGAAGTACTCCAAAGTTTCTTGGTAAACGGGTGCAGTGACTCTGGTTTTCAAAAAACACAATGGACCAACACCAGCAGATGGCATTGCACCCCAAATCATCACAGACTGTGGAAACTTAACCCTGGACTTCAAGCAACTTGGGCTATGAGCTTCTCCATCCTTCCTCTAGACTCTAGGACCTTGGTTTCCAAATGAAATACAAAACTTGCTCTCATCTGAAAAGAGGACTTTGGACCACTGGGCAACAGTCCAGTTCTTCTTCTCCTTAGCTCAGGTAAGACGCTTCTGACGTTGTCTGTGGATCAGGAGTGGCTTAACAAGAGGAATACGACAACTGTAGCCAAACTCCTTGACACGTCTGTGTGTGGTGGCTCTTGATGCCTTGACCCCAGCCTCAGTCCATTCCTTGTGAAGTTGACTCAAATTCTTGAATGTCTTTTGCTTAACAATCCTCATAAGACTGTGGTTCTCTCGGTTGGTTGTGGATCTTTTTCTTCCACACTTTTTCCTTCCACTCAACTTTCTGTTAACATGCTTGGATACAGCACTCTGTGAACAGCTTCTTTGGCAATGAATGTTTGTGGCTTACCCTCCTTGTGAAGGGTGTCAATGATTGTCTTCTGGAAAACTGTCAGATCAGCAGTCTTCCCAATGATTGTGTTTCCTAGCGAACCAAACTGAGAGACCATTTTGAAGGCTCAGGAAACCTTTGCAGGTGTTTTGAGTTGATTAGCTGATTGGCATGTCACCATATTCTAATTTCTTGAGAGTGAATTGGTGGGGTTTTGTTAGATGTGAACCAAAATCACCACAATTAATAGAACCAAAGACTTAAACTACTTCAGAAAGTGTGCATTGAATTTATTTCAAAAGTTTCACAATTTGAGTTGAATTACTGAAATAAACTTTTCCATGACATTCTAATTTATTGAGATGCACCTGTATATCAGTAAAAACTGCTTACAACATTGCATTAACCTCAGGAAACACATTCAACGCCTATAAACTGGTTAGTCAGCTAGAAAAAAATTACTCTAGATAGGACCATTTTAATAAAGAAATGCATTAGCTCACATATTTATTATATTTTTACTTAGCCAGTTGTCTTCATTTTTAATGTATTTTTGAATAAATCTATCATGAAAACAAGTTTATGTTTATATGTTTAATGTTAAAGGGATACTCCACCCCAAAATGAAAATTTTGTCATTAATCACTTACCCCCATGTCGTTCCAAACCCGTAAAAGCGCCGTTCTTTTTTCGGAACACAATTTAAGATATTTTGGATGAAAACCGGGAGGCCTGTGACTGCCCCATAGACTGCCAAATAAATAACAGTGTCAAGATCCATAAAAGGTATGAAAGTCGTCAGAATACTCCATCTGCCATCAGACGTGCAATCTGGGTTGTATGAAGCGACAGGAACACTTAAGAAAACAAAAATAACGACTTTTTTCAATAATTCATTTGTCAACGGTCTCCTCTGTGTCTCTCCATATCACTGTATGCTCTTCTGTATCAGCCGCACCACAAGGATGTGCTGTTTCTACGTGTATTCAGCTTTGATTTGACATAAAACAGCGCATTCTTGACACTGTTATTTACTTGGCAGTCTATAGGACAGTCTCAAGCCTCCCGGTTTTCATCTAAAATATCTTAAACTGTGTTCCGAAGATGAACGAAGCTTTTACAGGTTTGAAATAACATGGGGTAAGTGAATAATGAAAAAAATTTCATTTTGGGGGTGGAGTATCCCTTTATATTTTAACAACAAAGAAAATAGAAACAAAATTCTGGTATTAAAAAGTTGACATAAAAACTCCCTTCTCTACAATTTGAATGTTTGTACAACTTTTTATTTGACTGTTTATTATTAAATAAGTTTGATTAATTTATTGATTTTTTTTTTTTTCTCGTTTTTGGCTAAATAAAAACTTTAACTTTTTTTCAGTGTTTCTGTAAAAAAAAAGTTCATGGCTAATTACTATGCACTGAACACCCTCATAAGAGCATTGTTTTTCTGTTTCTAGGAGCGTGATGGAGAAATCCTTCCTGGAGTACTATGATTTCTATGAGGGGGTCTGCAAAGAACGCCTGCATCTCCAAGGGCAGAACATGCAGGTAATGACTGTTTGCAGATATGCTTTGCTACAATTCACCTCGCATCTTATGAATTGTCATTTCGATTGTCGTCATAACATTAGAAATATAACCTCATGCAAACATTTAGCATTGTAGCATTACAAACATTCCTATTCGCTGCGGTGAGTCATTCACGTCGGCATTTACAGAAGACCAGCAGGGACAAAGAATCTACCCCACCTCCTAGTAAAGAGTTTAGCTGAATCACTCAGCGCAGCTTCTATCCGCCAGCAGCCATTTCTGTGGGATTTCCAGAGTTGTTATTGTCCTCAAGTCACGCTATGAATCAGCATTCAGGCATTTTGTAGTCGTGTCGCACAAAGTTAAGTGGAGCTGTTGTTCAAACTGTGATTGAATTTGATTGTATGTGTGGTTTTTTTAGTTTTTTGTTTTTTTTCTTCTTACTTTATCTAACTATTGATGTACTGTTGATTATAGAGAGGGTTTAAAGAATTCTCTTATGCTCTAATGCCTTTTTTTTCACCCAGACTGCACTTATTCAACTTATTCAGAAATATTATTCACAACTGTTTTCTATTTAACTATATTAAAATGTAATTTATTCCTGTGAGGACAAAGCTGAATTTTTCCGTAGACATTACTCCAGTCTTCAGTGTCACATGATCCTTCAGAAATCATTCTAATATGTTAATTTGGTGCCTAAGAAGCACTTCTTCTTATTATCAATGTCGAAAACAGTTGTGCTCTTTATTTTTGTGAAAACCGGCACATTTTTTCACGATTCTTTGAATGAAAAAGACTCAAAAGAACAGTTTTTATTTGACTTGGCCTATTGGTACTTGGTATCTTAGTTTGGTTTAATATCCTAAATGCTTTCATTTTTGTTATCCATCAAATGTATATGTTTTGTTATATTTCTTGCAGGATCCTTTTGGTGAGAAGAGAGGTCGTTTTGACTACCAGGGTCTGTTGACCCGTCTCAGAGCCATCCAGAGGCGACTGCGGGAAAAGTGCCCGCCCGAGGACAACAACGGCGACTCTGACTCAGACACCAGCTCTTCTGGCACCGATCCGGACAGTCAGGGCAGCTCACAGCCTTAGAGTGCCCTCTAGGGGTGCGAAGCGAGCAAGGTTAGATCGTTTCCCTTTACCTGCAGCTCCGGACTCCTCTCAAGCGAGCACAGATGTAAGGAGTGCTGAAAAACCTGAAGATTCGACTGACAGAGGACAGAGTTTCTGTCTCTTCCAATTGGTTAAGATTTTTCCTCTCACTCCTTGTGTGCTGGCCAGTGATTGCCTTTTGTTTTGCTGTTTTGCTTTGTTTTTCCCTAATGGAGAAGAGGTTCAGTCAATGGAGGAATGAGGTGTATAGATGTATGTGTGCGTGTGTACATTTGTTAGTGACAAAGATGTATACGCCGGTCATCACAGCCTCGACCTTTGAGTCCATGTTTCTCTGTCCCTTCCTGCATCCAGTGTAGAGCTTACAGAAGCAAGAAGTCATACTAAGTCAAATAATTGATGATAATAAAATCACTCTTAAAACAAACCGGTTTACTTGCAAATACACACATTTCACACTTCGTTTTTTTGAGTTTCCTGGTCTTTTTGTTCCTCCGTTTCGAAAACATCATTTAAAAATGAATATGATCACAGATTGAGATACAAATTCATAATTAATTGAATCCACACTTTAAGAGCAAGACAAATGGATGCATCTTTAAAAAAAAAAATGTATATATAATTGTTCATAGAGAAGTTTTATTTTAATGTTCAATGTTCTTAAAATGCTATTGAACTGGTGGAAGTATCAGCAGCCTGCCAAGCGCTTCTAGGAACGGTTGCCTTTTGAGTGTCGTCGACTTGATGGAAATACAGTTTTGTTTGGTGAACTTCAATCTGTCTCTCATTGTGAAGCTGTTGAGTGTCAAATGAGACATCTGTTCTGTTATTGTTCTGGGAATAACCTCGAATTTTCAACAAGACAGAAACGTACTTTTACTTTCTTTTCTTTGTTATTTCACTCATAACGCTTATAGACTGCGATTCCAGTCCAGCCTCCACTCGTAGTGTCCCTGGACACTGCTACAGATGTTGTTCTCTTTACCGGGGATACTGTGGTCACTGTGTCCTCATATGCAACAGGACGAAGCTGCGTAATACAGACCTGGGGGAAAAGGAGTGGGATAATATTCAACTGTTACTTGACACAGTGGTTCATGAGTATCTATGCTCCTAAATATTTTGCAAAAATGAATTGCAATCCATCCCTTTAAATAGCAGGCATATAGTTTTTCACAGCATGCTAAACACAACCAAACTGGCAGCCTTTAGTATTTTGTATACATGTACAATTATAATGCATTTTATTCATGAACAAGCAGATTGCATATAGTCTTCTATTAAGTGAACCACAAAATAACTACTTTAACAAAGTTTTACATTCTCCGATGGGCCCAAGTACAGTTCTGAGGTTTTTTGCATGTGCTAGAGAGAATATATTCTGGTCTAGGACATCATATTTTGATAAGACAACACTGTTAGGTGGCTTGATTGTTTGTTTTGAATGAAAAATTTGACTCTTAAGTCTGTTTCTCTTCTAGAACGCCTTGCAACAGGAACCAGTTCCCTGACTATAAGTTTGACTTTGTGATGTACTAATGCTTTTCCCTTGTTAGCAAAATGAGAATGAATTATGTAAATAATTAATGTATCAATCAATTGCAACTGTAAGGAGAAAGTATATATAAATCTGGTTCTGATTACTCGTGCCTCTCTTTGATTTCATTAGTTTCGTCAACTTACTATTTTCTAATCATTCAAAATTGCAGGGGCAGCTGGAGTTATTGTCGTATTGCACTCCTTATGTGATTAATTTAAGTTCACATGTTTTATTAATTTTTTATTTACTTCTATAAAGTCCCTAGATAATTTTGTAACATCTGCCTTTTGTTGTTTTTTCAAATGACAGTCAAAAGAGTTATTTAGAACTGCATGTATCTATTATTTCCCAAATTTCTTGGTTAGATGTTTATGATTACATTTAGAAAATTAATGCATTCTGTCCTTTAACTGATCCATTCGGCTTTATGTGGGATCAGAGTAATTTTGAAAACCACAAAAGTCCCAAAATATAAACATTTATGAATTATATATAAAAGATAACCGGAGTTATAAGTTACTCACTTTTATAAAGTTTCATACAGGGTTTTGTCAAAACCATAACAACAACAACACAACGTATTCAGTTCATATATTTCTGAAACATTTTGGACTGTGACTGATTTGGACACCTTTAATTTAAATGTCTTGAGTTCAAATGTTTTATGCACATTCGATCAACATATAAAACATAAAAAAAAGTTACATTCTAGTTTCAGGGCACAAAAATATCCCTCGTGTTATTTTAAACACTCACTGATCTGACAATCAAACCATTATAAAAATATACATGCATTTATCCCTGAAATGAGCTATTTTAATAATGAATACAGTCCCTGTGTGTATAACGCTTGTGGTAGGGACACTGCTCTGTCATTAGGGGGCAGTAGTGTGTAGCTTTTGTCTTCACAGACCTTGATTCAACTCTATCATAATGAGGGGGAGAAAAAAACATGTTATTCTGTGTGAAAGACTGCCAAAGTTCTGAACTTTTGTTGATTTTTAAATTGTTAGATGTGCTTGCAGAGGCTATTTATGTTTGTTAACCTTGTAGAATAGTTATGTGAATTAGACCATAAATAAATAAATTAATTAAATGTACAAAACTGTCACTGGGGTGGTTCTCAAAAATACTAATATGTATTTTTAAAGTATACCTATGGGGTAAATAATGTACAAAAATATACTTTTTAGCTTTTGTCAAAAAGTAACAGCTTTGCATCTTTTTTTTCTGAGAGTGTAAGATCCTCAACAGTCTATTTGACAAAGAATGAATCTGTCCTGATGGAGATGTCCAGCTCTAGAGCTAAAACATCTTCAAGTATCATCCCCAAACTAAATGCTTAAAAACTCTACGAATAACAGTGACCACAAAATGACTAACAAACACACTGATAATCACCACAGGTTTATGACACTTTTTAACTTACTCAACCTTTACTCATTTTCTCTGTGCCCTCCTTGATCAAACCTGCTCTGGTTTGTGAAACAAATAGTTTTTAAATATTTTATTATTTATTTATTTATTTATTTATTTATTATTATTATTATTATTATTATTATTATTATTATTATTATTATAGGCTGTAGGGATCACCTGGTAAAAGATTATTAGTTCTAATTTTTTTTTTTTTTAAACAGAAACGCATTGTATTTATAAGACTCGGATATCAGAAAGCATGGACCTCCAGCCTCTCGATTCATTAGAATTCAGTTTTGAATTCGTTTCTCTTCAAAAGGACAGCCACATATGCTCTCGCAATGCCTTCACAACATTTACTCTGTACGACAGCTTTCGTCTGCATGCATCATAAATGTAGCGGAGCGTCTTTGTCTTTGAATTTGTCGCATGACTGCCTCGCTTGTGCGGGATTTCTTCCACGACCACAGCACAACTATGACAACATTTGAACTTCAGGGGCGGGGCGGTGAGAGTTGACGTTTCGTGACGTCACGACACCCATCCTGCGTAAATTTAAGCCATCGGAAATCTAACCAAACTAACCAACAGAGACCTACTGGACCAGCAGCGTGAAACAAAAGTTGAACATGACAACGAAAGTCATCGCAAAGCGAAAGAAACCGAAGAACCCACGAATTTAAGTCACGAGCAGCTGAAGCTCTGTTTAAAAGGAAGTTATCAGAGCAAGTCATGAGGAGAGGTTAGATGTTGAACAGAGGAAAGTCGTGTCTTCATGGGCTTTTAATGCATAGTACCTAAGAATTGGGCATGCGATTCATTGTGCGATATGAAGGCGTTATCCAAGCTACAAAATTGATATTTCTGTGAAAACGGCCCACTCTGAACAGATTGAGTTCCCCTTGATTCATTCATTCATCAAAAGGATTTGTTTTCTAAGATGAATTATTCACTTTAGAAAAGTAATTTGATTACTTGGATTCGATCTGACTTTGGTCTTTCGTTACAAGAAACTCTTTATTTAATTCATACAATTATTACAGAGAGCTGAACATATTGGTTGTTGTAACAGATTGACTTTGCACTTTTAAAACGTTTTAATAACTCATTAAATGCACAGAACACAATTAAACAGCTTGATTGGTCTTGTTAACAGTCTAGGTTGGGATAATGTAATGTAACTATTATTTATCTTGAAACGCATATCATTCTGTGTGCCATTTTAAGCTATTTTAGTCTTTGTTATTTATTTTCTTTACACGTGCTGAAAGTAAATAATCTTAGCAGTGGGGTGGAGTGGGTTGGGGGGGTCAGAATCTAATGTGTAGCTATGCTGGGAAATTATACGAATTAAGCACAACACAATATATACACAATATTTCGTTTACTTTGAGTTATTTTTCAGTTTTGCCGCGTTGAAAATCTCTATAAATGTAGCCTTTAGAACACCTTTAAAGCGGTGTCTATGTCATGTAGCATTTGTGCACTTGACCAAATAAATAAACCCATTACAGCCCACACGAACTTTGAATATCAGTTGTGTGTAACATTGCAAACAGATCTGTCACATCCAAGTGACACATAATGAATGAAATCTCTGGTAAACAACACTTTTTATACATATCCCACGTGACATCAATATGGCAGAAGCTTCAAGTCAACGAAATTCATGCTGATTTGGAGCCGAAGACGAATGCAACCTTTACCAGCCGTTTGGGTTTTGTTCCCAAAATATAATGAAAATGTCACTATGTTCGCTTGAAATATGATATTAGACATTGTATGCCTCATAGATTAATTCAGTTAATCGAGCTTCATATGGTGAATGTAAACAACTTCAAGAAATAAGTTATAATACCAACTTAAAATGAATTTATATAGTGAACAAACAATTCTCTTTGCGTCTCAGTTCTGAACATGCATTATCTCAAAATGCCCGCTTGGTGGAAGCAGCCACGTGCAAAACATTGCCCTAGTGGGCAAACTATACCTAAAACACCAACACCTGACAGCTGTCTGTCTCCTGATCTCGTTTTTGGGCGTTAAATATAATTTGGGTTTTGCAGAATTGATACGGTGATCTGTCGATACAACTGCATATAAGTTAGATCTCTGATGTGATATGAGAGTCAAAAGTAGCTTGTTTTCCAAAGCGCTCTCTCTCTCTCTCTCTCTCTCTCTCTCTCTCTCTCTCTCTCTCTACACGGATAAATGAATAAATATTGCTTATTGTGTTCAGGCGCACAGTACGGTAGAATTACTTCAGAGTTGTGAGGAAAAACTTATACTTCGATATAGGTGAATTGAAAGATAAGTCGTATACGTGCACGAGGGGAGTACAACAACTGGTGAGTGTAATTGTTCAGCTTGTACGTGCGGGGGTGTGTTGTGTACGTCACCAGTTTGGAGGCGAAACACTTCTCTGATTGGACGCACCCTCCCCCTCTCCATTTTGTGAGAAAACGCATATTAGCTCGCAAGTAGCTGCTCATAAAAACTGTATCTTTGTCGTCCGAAAACCGGATATCGAATAATCAATGTATTATCATCGAGAAGCTTAATACAGTATAGGAAGTGGTGATATGAATCAGTCAGGTAGTTCAACTACAGCGCGTGCACTGAATGATGGGCATTCCTTTACTTAGGCTACTTTCTTTCTTTCTTTCTTTCTTTCTTTCTTTCGCATTAATTTATCTTGTCTCGTTTTATCTTACTGTATGATTGTAGCCTAAGTCAAAGTCACTTTTCTTTAGTCTGTTAACAAAAGTTAATTTTTCAAAAAAGCTTGCATGATTAAATATTGCAGTGGTATTTTAATTGTGCTTATTATTAATTTTAAAAGTGCGTTTATTATGCGTTTAAATTGCGTACTTTTTGCATGTAAATTGCATAATTAAATCTGCTTGTTTGTTGCTATTAAATGCTTTGTTTTTGTTGGAAATAATTGTCTTCCTAAAGGCTTCACATATGTTGTACTCTTAACTTGTATACTATGTATTTATAAGAGAAAGAAACATCTTATTTAATTAAACTTTAGTGACTTACTTTAGTGATCATACTTAAACTTGTATAAGATTTAAGAAATTTATTTTATTGTGCTGGGCTTGATTATATAAGATATACCAATTATTTACCATTGGGATTTTATGTGAAATAAAACACTGCTTGTAATATAATGTAAATAAATTATATTTATTTATTTGCACTCAGCATTTAAATCCAACATTTCTATAAACCCACGTCTTTTTGTGGGTTGATCAACAGGTTTTTTTTTAAGAGTCATCTATTTTCAAAAAGACATCTAGTTTATATCTTTAGATATGTGTTCATGCATATTAAAGAAATAAAAGAGAAGACAGTTTGAAACAGTTTGTTCAAAAATTGCAATTGTATATATGTGCAACTAAACAGGAGTTTCAGGAGTTGGAGGCAACACGTTAAACATACGGCCGGGTCTTCATTGTGGCTTACTGCTTGGATTAATAAAGCTGGATTTGCAGGATTTTACAAACCCAGATTATGTGTTATTGCTAAGACAGCAGAGAGGGTCTCACATCATTTGAGTGGCATCATGGGAAGTCACAGGGAACTCCCAATCGTTCTCAACTTCCTCCAAGAGGGCATAAATGGCATCACTCTTAGCCAGTATTTAGTATTTTAAGCCCAAACATATGCTTTCAAACAGTATACCCAAATTCTGTCTAAGACAAATGTAACAGGTTGTTAAAATAAAAAATTAAAAAAAATATTGCATAAAACTATTTGCATGGTCTTTGCATTGAAATTGTATTGTTCCTTATTCCAAGGTATTTAGAGAGGGAAAACAAAAAATTCTATTTTTGAAAACTTTAAATCAGATTTGATTCTGCTTTTTTGTTTTGTTTTGATTTGTTTGTTCTGGCAAAATATGTAGATAACTGCCCAAGCTAAGACTGAAATCATTGTGTTTTGATTACTTTTTGAAACATTTGTGTTCTCATATTTGTTCATGCATAAAGCATAACAAAATGTATCATATTTAAAAGGGATTAAATTATCTTTTTAACTGTTTACCTGAATTGTTTAAAGTGCTACAAAAAATGATCAGACACTTGTATTTTTTAAAAGTTAATTATTTAAATTATAAATGTTCTTAGTCCTATTTACATTTAGTCATTATTTAATTAATGATTATTGATCAAAATTATTTATTTTCAGATATAGTTATTAGTATATTTAATTTATAATTGATAAAAAAGTCTAAAAAGTTATTAACAATTGTAAAGATCTATCAGTATTTCCTTTCATGATGAGAATTGCATATATGCAAGCATGAATATACAAAAAAAGCAAGAAAACAAATATGGAAACATTCAAGCAAACCAGAAATAATGAAGTATTTACCTCTTGCACTCTTAGACCTTCTTCTGAAAAATCCTTGAGGATATCATGTGGGTTGCACAAATATGCATACTAATATGCCTATCTTGTGATAGAAAAAAAATTAAAATCTATTTTGGGTTATATATAAAAATCTTGAGGTCTAATTTTGTTTTATAAAAATCATACAATAAAAAGTAATTTACATGCAATAATGTATTCCTAAACCTAAACTAGATTTCCACAATGACACAATGTCTTATTGTGGTTATTTTTTCTTATGTCACTTTTTTTCTATGTAAATAGGCTGATTAAAAATGCATCATCAATTACATAAAAAAAATCATTAACTGTCTATGATTTTTTTTTTCAGCTACAGTCTTCCCTTTCCAAGCTTAAGCCTGACCTTGCCTCTAGTCTCTAGTATGCAAATGTTGCTTTCCAAATATTAACTGTTCAAAAAATATTCTAAGAATTACAGCAGAAACTAGCCTTACAATTAGGCATTTAAGCCAATCAGACAACACTGGGCTATATTGAGCTGAACCAAAACTAACTTAAGCTTTGTTTATCAGGTTTAATTGTGTTACTTTGTGTCTTTTTTTACACCAGTCATTAGGCTGTTTTCTCCAAAAAGAAACCTTAAGTTACTGAAATCAACTGAATAGCATGTAAACTGTAAAGAAACAGTTTCACACTCTTCTTAGAATCAGTCTTGCTTCTTTCCCCACCACGCTTTGTTCCTCGGAGTAAGATCCAGAGCCTTATTGCTAAATGAAACATGACGCAAAAGAAAACAAAGCATTTGCTTATATTTTATAGCATCTAAAACCACTGTTATCAAGAAAATAATTATTTAGTGTAAGAAGCATAGCAATTTGTAAGGAATAGGACTAGTTTTCACTTATGCACCATCGGACTCTTAAATTCCTTGTTGTCCTGGATGAGCTGCATGCCTCTGGTCCCCCTCACCCAGAACAGACATGCCCTACCCCCACACCAGCTATTCCTCATCCCCTCACAATGTGTGGTCAGGTCACAATCTCAAATCTCAGAGTACCTCTTAAACTCACAGGGGGTTGTATTGACATGCCAATGCCTTCCCAGGACCACATAGTGCACCCCCTTGCAAGAGTTACTGAGTGTAACAGGATTATGAAAAGAAATTCATATTTCTTGCAATGCAAGAGATGATGACTTTCTGCGGTTTTGCATGATTATTGTTGCCATTATAGGCTACACACGCATTTGATCCAATAACTTTAAAGCTAACTCTGTACAACCACTCACAAAATCAACAACAAAAACCAGTGTTTAGACAGAGGCCATCAGATCAGTGACCCCTTTAGTTCTTAGCAGATCTACCCTGCACGTCCTGCATGTCAGCTGGTGCTGCAGCACAGACATCAAGCTATGATGTGCAACTGAATGCTCAATCTGTTAAAACTCATATACGTCTAATAGAGTGAATTACCTACGAGTGGCCTGGAGGCACGACAAAGAGTATACCTTTATGAATGATGGTGAATGAACATAAAAATCAAGAGAGTAATCATCAAATCAGCCTTTATTTACATTGTAGTAAACCTTGCGCGAGGGAACCTTGAGATGCGTAAGTGCATCAGGGAATGCTTCATATTTATCCAAACATTAAAAAGACAGGGTGATTAATCTCTACAGACGTGTTATACAATTCAGATATGCACACAACCTCTTTAGTCAACTCATCCTTGGATTAGACATCCTTGCGAAGCTTTGCTTCGAGCCCGTCATGTGTGATTCAAACATGCGCGCAGCTCGAGGAACTAATGGAATGGGTTTCGTGTGGATCTGCGCGCGTGTTTCAGATAGAATGTTGGTCTAAATACATTTCATTGAGCAGCAGTTCTGGACCGTCGTAGTGTTCCTGCGAGACGTGAATCACTTCTCACTCTTTGCTGTAATGGACGGGGAGCCATTTTCTCACAGAGAGCCAGTACTGCCGCCACGTGTACAATTTGAGAGCCACGTAACAAAAGTAACCGCTTGAAATTCCCATCTGATTTGCGTTTAACTCATTTGAATGGGATTTGAGGTCGGATTTTTCAGACCTGAGTGTATAGCTGAACAATCCTCGCAATGAAACATCATACACAGCGTGTACACACAATAGGCAACGCAACAGTTGCTCACTTCCTGTTGGTAGGCGGTATCCCCGACGCTAGGCCCTGGCCTGCTGTCTTCTCGTGACTCGGTTTGGCGCGACATGGAAGTGAGCACGATAACTTTTGAGATCTCTGTGGAAATGTGTCTCTCAAGCTTCGGAAGACTCGCTGTTGGAGCTGACCTGTTACAGTTAAACTGGATTCTGCGTTACCCGCACGCCCAAGTTCCCAAGAGCCGAATTAAAAAGGATACAGTGTTTCAATAAAACCATGCATTGAATATGTGTCTTACTGCTTAGTGTTTACTCCACCTCAAAAATGTTTGCCATAAACTTTGGTTGTAAAACTACTCTAATTAAATATTTTACTTCACCGCCCTGGTCGTGACCCACAGCTAACACTGTCGCGTAGGCTACATAAAGGCCATTGGTTTTAGTATTCGAAATACGTGTTCATCTTTAATGATCTTAAAATGATCAACTTTAGCCACTTGCGTCAGGCTACAGACTAACAAGCGACTATGAAAAGGGCAAGGATAAGAAAAACAGCCGAGCGACGTCACAGAGGGGTTTTATTTACACGTAGACTCTTTTACAATTTTAAATAACTCCAAATTGCCTTTTTGTCCTGTAAATTGTCTCGTTGACATTCGAAATGTTTTTGTGCACGTAGAAACAAAACGTTAAAAGAAAAACAGGAAACGTGACGTTGAGCACATAAGTAAAACTGAAGCATGTGTGGGCTAGTGTGAATATGCATGTCTGTGTGCATGCAGAGCATATACGGTACAATGTACAGAAAATGTGCCTGTCTTTCCAAGCACAGCTTGAGAGAGAGAGAGCGCGCGCGCGCACGAGAGAGAGCGGAGGACCGGCCCCTTCTCCAGCTACTCTGAGACCACGTGGTTTCTTCTTTGCAAACAAAAAAATTTAGTAAATTCGACTCGGTTTTAGAGGCGGTGCCATCGCCAAGCGGTAGGATCTGTGTGACAGTGCAGGGTACAGCTTTAGGTTGAGGGGCAGCGAGAGGAAAGAATTTCTCCCGATCCCGCTAAATACTCGCCACTATTCCATCGCAACAAACATCAGCTAAATTCAAACTGATATCATTTCTACACCGTGCTGGGAATTCGCGAGGGTTGCTACAGTGAAGAATATTTACCACTCGCCTGCAGGACTTAATCAGACTACAACGTTACTGTTAGCCGAACTTTCCCCTTTTTATTTTGGATTGTCTTGCAGTTTGATTTTTTTTTTTTCCTCCCCGTTTTTAATTCCAACCGGCTGACATCTACATGATTTTGTAATCTGCGGGTGTCTGCGTCCTTTTTCAAAATTAAGAGCGTTTCGCCGAAAAGTTTTATTTTCATTTCTATTTTCGGGGGGGAGCGTTAGAGTTTTTCCACGATGAATAAGCTATACATTGGAAATCTCAATGAAAACGTGACCGCAGAAGATTTGGTTAAAACCTTTGAAGATCACAAGATCCAATACTCTGGACAGTTTCTCATGAAAACTGGCTATGCGTTTGTTGATTGCCCGGACGACCAATGGGCGATGAAAGCAATTGAAACATTTTCTGGTGAGTAAATTTATTTTAATGGGCCTTTCGCTGCCGGTTTGCTTCTTAACCGGTTTTCTTTCGAAACTTACCCTGGTTTGGCTCCCATAAGTGTTGTGGTTGTTTATAATTCAGTTCCACTGTTTTACTAAAGATCTCGGGGTTTTATTGTGAAAGAGAATCAGTTTCTACTTTTTTGCCATTTTAAGTCAGGGCAATGTAAGGCACTATAGTGCCTGAGACAGTGAACTTTTAAGAGCAGATGGTTTGTAGACACTAAAAGCATTCATGCACACATCAACCACGACTTTACTTTCTTTGCTCTGACAGGTTTAAAACGTGCAGTGTGTATTCTACCATAACAAATCGCTATATAGCCTATTTAGCGTGATTCTGATTGTGGACTGTAGCACGGAGTTCTTCTGATCTCAATCTTTAGGTTTAGTCCAACCTACCCGGCACAGCTATAGAATCAGGTCTCACCCCTCCCCCTTTTGGCTAATAGGCCAGTGGAGCTAAAATGAAACATGTTTCGTGGAGCCCCTATTGAGTTAACAGGCACAATACTGAGGGAAACCTTCTTGCCTTTAATATATCCGACCATGTGGCATTCTTATATGCAGACTTAAAGCCGTTTCACTGCATCTGTCCCACTGACCACAAAGTCTCTTCTCGGTTCTCCACACATAGGCTATGTAGCATGTGACGTGTGCTCTATATAGCACTAAGGTCGCCATGCCGATAAAGATCCAGTTAAACCTATGCACCACATGAAGTCATGCACGGTCAAGATTATTAATCTTTTTCATCGCTATATGCCTCTGAGGTCTCAAGTACACACGAACAACAAATAATACCCTACACATATGGATTCTGTCATACAGTTGACGCCAGCTTGTGTAGCCCTGAACCTCGAAAGCGTCCTAAGAATTTTGTCATTTTGACCTGTGCCAACTAATTTTATTATTATTTTTAGTTTAATTACTTTTTTAACACCTACCCAAGCGACCCCCAACACCCTAAAAAGCTCGTTCGGGCCCTTTGCAATGCAAGTTAAACAGTAAAAATAACATGTCTTCACACAGGGAAGTAGTATAACGAAGCATAGCTACATAGAAATACATTTGAGGCACACATTTATTATGTTTTAGTTTTTAAAGTTGACTTGGATTATTAGGCCCATTTAAGTAAACTGGTGGTCAAGAGAAAAAAAAATAATTTCTTTCCTTTTTCCAGGTAAAGTGGAACTTCACGGCAAACGAATTGAGGTCGAACATTCTGTCCCTAAGAAGCAGAGGTATTTGCTTTCTCTTGAATCGTTCAACAATTGTTAGCTTGCTGTATATATATATATATATATATATATATATATATATATATATATATATATATATATAAAAGCTGAATGTATATATGTGGTGGTGGCTGTACAAATATGTGTACAGTGTAACCAGTACTTCGCTGTGTGCTTAAATGGTGGATCTGTTTGGTTGTAACTCTCAAGTTGTTGTTACTTTTTAACAGTCTAGCTCTCTGTATGTACGAATATTCTTTGTTTCTCTTCACGTGACGGATCTTATAGTGCTAGGATATTCAAGTGGCATATGCTCGTAGCATTACACCACGTGCTGTTACATTCATAGTTACTACGGCGCTGTATAGCACTCATCTCATACGTTAGGCATATGCGTGCGTATTTGTCAAACGTAAAACAATGCTGGTCTCCGTGTCATTTCAATCACTTGTTCCCTGTTGATTAGGCCTTGGCCTACTGCAAGGCCTAGGCCTCGGTGCTTGATTCGTTTAAACAATTCATGCAACACAGATTTAGTTTTCTAGCCCGCTGTGGTTTTAAAAGCTGCTATTACTTTGGAACACCATCGTAGTTCGTACTTTTGTTACGGATATTTAAAGGGTAGCATTTGTAGGGAACGCCGCTTCAGGTCAGCGCAGGAGAAACAAAGCATAGCCCCATATACATGGCTATGTTCCTTAAACTGTACAGTTTGAAAGATTAGTTGCCTGAATGATCGTTTCCCCGTTGGCTGTGAGTAAATGTGAATATCAAGTTGTAACTTTTGCTGTTTAAAATTAAAATGGCCTTCAGAAATGTATTTATTTGTGTTCTGGGGAGTTTGCATGGCGCGCAGAAGACTGTTTATGTGGAACAAAAAGGTCTCCCCCTTCGTCCCCACCCAACTCAACGCTGTTTCTTACCTCTTTACACCCTAAATGCATTTTTTTCTGCAACCATCCGAGCTACACCTGTTAACCTGGCGTGTAACTCGATGGTATAGTGTTTAAAAACGTTGCATCCTGTGGAGAATCTTTATGGTGAAACGATTATATGTGCTGAAGAATATAAATAAATAATTTGCAGTTAATATGTGAGGTTATGCTGCTCATGTATGTTTGGATAATTCTGTGGCAGGCACGTTATTTTGATGGACCGCTTTCTAAACCGTTGAACCAGCGCTTTATTCGTGTTCCCCAGCTTTACGCGCTTTAGACATAAATCTGTTGACAGGGTTGTTGTGAGAAAACGTATGCTTTGCATATTTGATATTACGCTCTACCTGTGATATACCTGTCTTTGGATGTTTGCATATTTGATTATTACGCTCTACCTGTGATATACCTGTTTTTGGATGTTTGCATATTTGATATTACGCTCTACCTGTGATATACCTGTTTTTGGATGTTTGCATATTTGTGATGCAGAAGCATTACGCGTCTCCAAATGTCTGTACTGATAAAGCGGACTTCTCATAAAATCATTCTTAATTATTTTGTAACAGATGCATGTTTTAAATAGATCTGAATGGCATACGTTGTGATTAGTGTTGGGAGGCCACCGTTACACTGGTAGTATGACACGTGGTCGCCATCAGTGTGAAGAGTAACTAACGTCAGCAATTGAGAAAATGGCGTACAATGTATCCCTCTGTCGAAGGCTCCATTTTCATTAACGTGCATGGGTGCAAAATGCATATTTCGCTACAAATTCATTTGATAGCGCCATATAAACAGTTTACTAATCCGCGAACTAATCTTGAATATTATTGTTAGGTGAGGTATTTTAGCTAAAAATACCTTTTGCTCTTAAACTCACATATTTTGCCATTTATGTTTATACTTAAGGGATTTTTTTTCTCTCTGTGTGTGCTTATGATAATTTTAGAATTCATATAGTCTGCTCTGGTGAAACGCTGTGTGGTTCTTTTGATTTGAAAAATCCAAGTAACCAGAACGCACGTGCGCCCACACAAAACACAACCAGAGTTGTGGAAAATGCATTAGAAATGTTAATTAGAGTGGAACTGTTACTCGTCGCCATTTTGATAAACGTCTTTGTGGGGCTGGCCTCTGAGGTGCGGGACTTTAAAAAGCAGCGTACACCCCCCAGGTCAGCATATATTTTGATTTGACCCTTTGTTTTGTTGTATGCTTATGTGCTGCTTGAATTGTTACTCAGGAATTTAAATGTGTGTGTATATATATATATATATTTTTTTTGCATAATTTGTGCATAGACACGTTTTCAATTTTCAAGGTTCATTTGTTGGTTTGGAGAAGTGTGGATTGTAGGATGAGTAACAAGATTTGGGGTGGAGTGGAGGGTCAGAGCAGCTCCTTTACTATTGTGCACACTCCTTGCGTTTGGTGATGTGGGGTCTGTCTTATGTAATGCTCATAAGTAAGATTAGAAATGTATTTTGTTGAAGACTTCTTATTGTTGAAAATAAACAAATAAATAAACTTGTCAAAACACGAAAGCCACCAGTAGCTGATATCAAGAGCATTTTTATTCAGTTGTTTAAAGTAATATGCATGCAAAGTAGTTGTTGGTAAAACTGAAGTTACATGTGTGCAAAGAATACAGTGAAGACCATAGAGGGTGTAGTGAGTGAGCCATAATGTTTTGTGCATAGAGCTGTGTGGGCGGCTCCATGTCTCACGCCTTGAGTTTCTCCCTGCTTTATGTAATGTTGCATTGGTGTGACGGGGCCATTTGCAATGGCTTTATGGGCCACTTTTGAAGTTCTTCGGCAGGAGCGATTTAGAGACAAGGGGAAGAGCCACACCTTTATGACAATACCGGGTGTTACAAGTGTAACAATGGCCCTTCCCCCTTCTTCCAGATGCTACTCTGCGTGCTCCCTTCCTCTTGTAAGCACCTATCAAGGTCCAGCAAGCAGCATGGTTTTTGTTGCTCTTAAAAAATTCTCATTGTAACACAACAGGGATGTATACTGACAGACTGTGGCAGTGCTGGCAAATTCTTTGTGAACTGAACAATGCAGTAGCGAAGTAGTGCAAGAGGCCAGTATGGTGCAAGTCGTTGGTGTAGAGCTGCAGCAGAAATATTTATTTTAGATATACTTATAAAAATTACGATGAATAAATACTTTGGCAAATGTGAACTAGAATGACTGCGAAAAAATTTATTTCCAAAACGGGTGTTTAAAATAATGTAGCTGCTCATCTGATTGTAAGTGTGTATTCGTGAGTATTACGGGGTGGTGGGGGAGGAGGGGTGAAAAGTGTAGAATACCAACTGTGTTCATGTTTATTGATAAATATTGAAGGGGAAGACGTGTTGTGGTGTGTGTGTGTGTGTAATGTTGGAAGTTTCTCCCTGTTGTTTTTTTTCTCTCTCTCATGATATTCTGTATTATGACCGTTCAGTCTTGATTTTTCTTTCAAGTGCTCAGTTTTGGAGTAAGCTAGAGAGTAAGCTCATTTACCATGGCCCATGTTTGCTGTCAAATCCATTGTGATTAAATTAGAGCAAAATATCCTTTTAAAGAACAACAATAAATGGATTGTCTGTTGTCTTGCAATTAGTGAGTGCTGTAAATAGCCTGTTTTATGTGTTTGTTTTTTTATACGGAGTAATACACCCAATATCTAACAAATGCTTTGGTTGCTTTGACTGAAGGAAAAACCTACAGGCTTACAGCAGAGTGTAAATAACAGCAGTGACTCGTAAGTAAGAATTTGTGCATTTAAAGAAACTATGTCTCACCAGGCATTTGCAAAGTGGAATCAGAGAGAAAAGGGGAGAAAAAGAAAGCTTTGGCTTTGAATGGAATCGCGGTGTTTCGCCGGGTAAATAAACGATTGCATGCTCAGGCCGTCTTAAGCTACACTTGCCTGCTCTGTCCTCTCTCTCCCTCTCGTTTTCTCGCTGGCTCCCTCCCTCCTTTTCTCGCTGTCCTTTTCTCTCCATCTCCGCTTGTGATTGTAGTACTACAGAAGGCAGGGGGAGGGGTTTTACGAAGAAGGAGGTGCGACCAATCGGGGGCCAGGAACACCTGTGTGCAGTTTCTCAGAAGCCGTTGATGGTGCTGCACGCGAGGCAACCTTGTTCTCATTCTTCCTCGCTTTCTCTCTCTCCCTGTCCCTCTCCCAGCAGCGTGCTTGCTTGCATGCAGTTTTTTCCCTTTTCTCTTCCTGGCTTGCACTTTTGCTCTGTCTGCCTCTTTCTTTTGCTCTTTTCCTCTCTTTGTCCCTCTGCATAGGCCGTCTTTCCTTCTGCTATGAGACATGCCTTTTTGATTGATTCCCACATTTGCAGGGTTACAGAACGTGCAGGCAGGCAGTCTTGTCAGTTCGGTCATATGACGTCCTACTCGCAGGGCTTGCCTGAGCAGGAAGAGGGAGGAGAGGAGGAAAGAAGAGAGGAGATAAGAGGAGAAGAGGAGAGGAGGGGGTGGGGATTGAGGAGGGAATGCACGGCAGCACTTCCTTGTGGGCTTCCCTTTTTCTGCTGTTACGGAGAGCGATTCTCTCAAAACGACCGTTGTGTTGAACAGGGAATATAAGAGCGATTGAGAACCAGGGACAAAGGGAAAAATGCTCATAGCACGTAGACATGCTGAAAATGTAAAAGTTAAGTGTGCGTTGTGCCTTTAAGAGCACCCCTCCCATTTTAACCCCTCACCAATGTTGTCCTCTTCTCTCCCCCTTTCCCTATTTTGAACCATCTGGGCTTTTTTTTTTTTTTTTTTAATGGATCGAAGTCCTTTACCTCAGCTTTGCACTAGCATTCGGTACCACAGTCACGTTCACTCCCCCAAAGGCTTTTACACAAAAAGGAGCTGATTTTGTGTAAATAGGCTACAATACATGATAAAAGGGAGTGTTTGTATGTTTGAGTTATGTCTTCTAATAAGCTTTTTTGATGTGCGTTGAGAGCGGGTTTGGATGAACAGAGTTGATAAGAGCTGATTGTGGTTCATTCTGTGGTCAAAGAACTAGTAATGGAGAATAAGAACATTCTTTCTCTCCTTGTCCATTGATAACATTTGTGACATGAGGCATCAGAAATCCTCTCTCAAAGATGAATATATTAACCGCAGAGGCTTGCTGTCACAAGACAGCGTGAACAGGTGGATGGGACTTGGCTTGAAGTTCGAATCATTGGTTGGCGCCATTTTGCAGCATGGCTGCCCAAGTTGCTGTGGGACGGGTTTCAGGGTCTTGCCTGATTCTGTTTCATATCTAAAATATAAAATGATTCAATTTTGGAACAGATTTAGAATATTTAAATATTTAAATTGTAAACATTGAATAAATTTGACTTCTGTAGTTCGTTCACATTGTGTTTAATCTGTCTAAAACTTTAGACAAAAATGGTGCTGTTTTTGCTTCTTGGACAGAATTAATAAGAATTACTTGGAAATTCTCAAGCGTAATTTTTTTAACCTAACTTTTTGTTTTCATTTGAATGTTCAGATAGCATTGTGGGTTTTTCCTTTAAAAAGCAGTGCAGTGTGACAGTCTAGGTCTGCATGTGTTTTTGTTTTTTAGTGTGTGTGTGTGGGAGAGTTGTGAGACTAGGGGTGTTTCCCAAGGGGAAAAAAAGTTCATGGTGGTTTACCCCTCTAAAGTATGGGCCCCCTGTTTGCCCCAACCAACCCCCCCCCACCAGTGACTCTTTATTTCTCTGGTGAACAGAACGTTCTGAAGGCTTCGCCATCATAAACACTGGTGGACGGGGGGGTGCCCCTTGAACCTAAAATTCTTTACATTTTTCTTTCTCCTATTTTCCCCAGATGGGCCAGTGAACATGTATTGAATGCCTGGGTCATAGTACATATGATGTGGACAGAATGTTGACACAAGCGACTTGAACTGATTACTATTCATTCAAGTTCTCATTGCATATTTAAATGTATGCTCTGCTTGTTTAGGAGTGAAATAAATGAGTGTGTTCCAAATTGGTTTTGTTGCACTGTAAATAATGAAGCTATTTTGCACATTGTTCATCCGCAGGATGTATGTGTTAAAAATGCTGCTGGCTTAAATTCCTGCACTATTTGTGCTCCTGATCCTGCTTGGGTGACGCAAACTCATGCACAACAAGCAAAGCAATTAAAATGTTTATTATTCTACTTCTTGATATATTTAGACAATATTTTATATTTACCCTCTTATATATTTGAATGAGTAGTTTTCAAACTGAAATGAAGTAGCTAAAAGATACTGGCTAGCTATTTGTTGGTTTTGACCTTTGTGTGCTTTTTCTTATTCTATTTCTAAGTGTTAGTTCTAGTTTAACAGCGTGTTCAAGAAATGTCTTTAAATCACATTCTTTTTGTCATTTGTTTGCCATCTCTCTTTATTGACTCGTTCATACCTACTTGCTTTTGCGATTATATTAAGGTATACAGGTCACTCAAAGCCTGTTTTCCTGAACATTTCCTGATTCATACATGGCCAAACATTTACTGTAGCATTTGTGGAATTGGGTTATAATAGAAGAAACCTGGCCCCCATCATAGGATGGCGAAAACTAGGCTTGGGACATTTTTATATGGCTCCTAATGATTTCAGTTGCCTCAGACAGTTTTGGTGTTATCTTCCAAAAAAAAAAAAAAAATCATACATGCTCCTATTAATAGCTACACTCTTAGTGAATTGATTGAGCACATAATTGTTCCTTGCACCTACAAATAATTAGAAACTAAATTAATGTCCTATTAGGTTCCATTTGTTTTTGTACATTGCAGTGTAACAAATGGAGAATTGTTTGAAAGCTCTTTCTCTCTCCGTTACATTAATAATTCAAAAGGAGAAAAATCCCGGAAAATTTAAAAATGAGGATATGAGTCAAGGCCTACAGAATCACATTACTGCTTTATTAATCATCACAAGAACGTTACACCACATATTAGAACATGGAAGATGTAACTTTTTTTCTCTTTAGTGACCATCTCCCCTCTGTCTTTGTAGAGTATCTATAAATAATGTATGCATTTATATAATGTATCCATGTATGTAATGTATGTTTTAGAGAGCTGTGTGCCAGCAAATTATTAACTGGATGCTGACCTGCCATTGATAGCTTTTCAGACCAAAGTCACGATTAAATGCAAATTTGCCATTTATTTTAACTCTGTTATTAATCATATTGTGAATGATTCATCCATGCATATGTTTCATTAAAAAAAAAAAAAAATAATAATAATTTTTAAAAAATTATCTGCAGTGTTGAATTAAAATATCATAACTGGGTTTTCCAGAGAAACGTCAGACTTCTCTCTGGTGAGGCATGCTGAACTTTTCCAGTTGTTTAGTCCACTTAAACCCTGCAGTTGCATTCAATGCTCATGTCAAAATCCAGCCAACATCAACCGATGGATAGAATAGTTTTTTATTTTCTGATAAATCATTATACTTGTATGTACGACATAGTATGGAAAAAAGACAGATCAGTATTTTAATGTTTGTTTGCATTAAGATTAGTTTAGTAGTTTTGTTTTTATTTTATTTGTCATTTGCACAGTTCATAATGTTCAATCTGTGTTCCTTCATGAGCTGAGGAAGAGTTACTTTCCATCAAAATTAATTTGTCCACTTTTTTTTTTTTTTTTTTTTGTTAAAGGGGTCATCGGATGCCTGTTGGATATAAGTTGATATGATTCTTTAGGGTCTTAATGAGAAGTCGATAACATACTTCGGTTATAATTTCTCAATGGTAGTGTAAAAAACACTCAAAATTAGCTGTTTTTAACAAGCCATTCTAGTCCATGTTGCTTTAAATGCTAATTAGCTCTGCTGACCCCGCCCCTCTCTTCTGTTGGGGGAGGAGCAGTACTGTTTACTTTAGCCGTGAAACTTGCTAACTAGCACATATTAGGAAAGGCCATTTGCAAAGATTCATAAAAACCCCTTATACGCACTACTTCTGTAGAGGAAGCTCGAGCACGAATGATTCGCGCGAACATAGGCACATTTAGGCAGATCGGGGATCAGCACATTCCCTTCAAAACGAAAGTAACGTTAATCCTCTGCATCTTCAGCGGCTCAGATGTCAGGAGTAAATGATGACTGCTATTTTCATTATTACATTCAACAACAAAACACCTCAGTCACTTAATCGGAGATGCTCTTGTCTTCCCCTGCACCGGAGTCGACACGATGATGGTCAGCTCACTCAGGGCGGGTCTAAGGTAAGACACCCTTGTCAATCAACTATCGTGGGAGGGGCCTGTGCAGAACTACGACATTCTGACAGGATTCTCAGAGCAGCCTGATTTGAGAAAGGGGATTTTAAAAAAGGGATTTAAAAAAAACTATGGGTGAATTTTTATAATTATAGGATGGATTTTTACACTTCCAACATACCTTTATGTTCAAACAACAAAACAAAAGTGAATTTTGGATCCGATGAGCTCTTTAAGTCCTTTTAGCAGTATGAGAGCTAGAATTCAGTTGTCAATATAAATGAACAAAAACAGAAGTTTGCAGTTGTTTAATTGCCTAATTTTGCTGTTCACCATGAAAATTGATCATAGGTGTAGAAGCATGAAAGTGACAGAGAACCTACACGGCTGGTTCACGTCTTTACCCCATTCCCCTTCATGAGGCCATAGAGATCAGTCAACACTGTTCTTCTCTTTTTATGCTGTTTTCTCTCGGTATCCCTCTTCCTCCCCCTCCTCTCTTCTTCCACATTGCAATTCCCTCCTTACCAGTCCAAATCACTTAAAATGGAGCCTCTAGATCACATGGCCTCATAACAGGCTAGTATGGTCATGCTATCCTCCCTTTACACACACACAAGCATTTTAAAAGCACAGAAAGGGGGAGGGGCTGGCAACACCCCCCTAAGACATACATGGAGTCATACCTTCCTCTTGCAGGGTATAGAGAGTAGGCCTTCTCAGGCAGAACAGAGCTGCCATGTGTACACACACACACATATATATGTGTGTGTGTGTGTGTGTGTATGTATATATATATATATATATATATATATATATATATATATATATATATATATATATATATATATATATATATATATATATATATATATATATATTAGGGCTGTCAAATGATTAATCATGATAATCAATAAAAGTTTTGTTTACATAATATATGTATGTGTACAGGGTATATTTATTATGTATATATAAATACACACACATAAATTATATATTTAGAAAATATTTACATGTGTATATACATTTATATATTTATATTCTTATATTTTATATTATATATAACATATTCTTCTTAAATATATACATGCATGTGTGTGTATTTATATATACATAATAAATATACACAGTATACACATATTATGTAAACAAAACTTTTATTTTGGATGTGATTATTCGTGATAAATCATTTGACAGCCCTAATATATATATATATATATATATATATATATATATATATATATATATATATATATATATATATATATATATATTATATGTGTGTGTATATATGTATTTGTGTGTGTATAATATGACTACCCATTATATTTTTAGATTGCATGCAGTTTAATGTGATGGTATTCAGAGAAACATTTCAGTGGACATTATGCTCCTGATAATTTCTGTGCAATCAAACAGTTAATTCAGATATTGTTATAACTTAGTACAGAGGTTGATGTGAAATAGAGCTGACCAAGAATTGATTTCAAATTGTAAAGAAGTCTCCTGCTTTGTCTCGTTTGTGGAAGATTTGATGGTATGCTATGCTGTTTATACAGGCAGATAGAGAGAGTTGATTTAAACAATGCTGTTTTTGTTTGTTTCTCCTTTTTTTTTTTTAAATTATCTAATACTGTTTTAATACAGTAGTTTTAAGTAATCAGGGAACAAATTGTTCATGTTTTGAATTTGTTAGTGTAGCTTCTTGTTTGGACTTAGTTTCTTATAAAAACTTTTTGTTTGGAGTTTGGACTGTATAATTTTATGTTTTTTTTTTCATGAGGCTGTTCTTTGGACTACTGAGCAGTTTTTTTTTTTAACCCTTTTGGATAGACTAAAGAATATTTCCCCTCCAAGGAAAACACAAAAAAACAAACTGCAATTTCTAATTGTCATTATTTTTAAATACATGGAAGAAAGAAAAGAGAGGAGAGATCATGAAGAGAGGTAAGAGGAGAGTGTTGTCAGCAGATGCTTTCATGTAGCAGAGCTTTACTTTCATCAGGGCGTGACGTCACACTTGGTGAGGAACAAGGTCCTTCATTTGGAACAAAAAAGAAACTGGCTTTGAAAGATTGACTCTATGGGTTCAAGACACATTTGCTAGATTTAGTTAAATTTCAGAAGGATGACAATGTGTTTTGAAAAATAAGGAATACATTTATTAAACATTTACAAAGTAATTTAGTGAAAAATTGTTACTTTTTATTAATATTGTTTTGAAACCTTGTTTATACTTTTAAATGGTAGTATTTTTTTTAAACTGCTTGAAACTTATAATATTGTCTGTTTAAAAATACTGAGAAAGGAAGTATTCAGAGAGAAAACTGGATTTTTTTATATTTATGTATATAAACTGCATTAGCAAGAACTGTTAGACAACATTTTTGACTGTAATATATTTAATAAATTTGATTTTGCTCAAGTTTGATGTCTAATTATTTGTGTTTTAATTTAACAAATCTGTTGAAATGTACTTAAATGAAAAGCAAATCTTGTGAAGTGTACTTGCTCCATTTTAAAGTTTTGTTTCAAACAATGCAATTAATTAAATATGAACAATATTTTGGGAATGAAAAGATTTAATTTGTTGGACTATGTAAGAGATTATGTAAATTAGAACATTTTGATAATTCAAAGTCTGATGAAACATGTATAAGATGAAAAAGTAGCAATTTGAATTTAATAGTCAAATAACTGCCATAAAAGAAACACCCTGTTTGTCTTAATATGATATTATTTTTCTCTTTAATTTTTGTTTAGTTCAGATTAAGAAAGCTAGAGACTTTGAATCTAGTTACTTTAAATTTGCAAACAGTAGGTAGGCCTTTATAGTAATTGATAGAATAATTTGTTTCTTCAGTTTATTAAGATAGAAAGTGGGAATTTTTTTTTATTTATTTATATTTTTAGTTTGTGCATGCAAAGATTCAGTTTTAGCCAAAAAAGGAGCAATTTATTTGATATATGATGGCCTCAAAAACTTGCCAATTTTTCATTAATTTATATAATACACTTCAAATGTGGGAACAAGGCAAACTTCTAGAAATGTGACAATACTGTTATTATTGATGTTTAACTGGCTTAAACAATCCTTTTACGAAATAGATTACTTATTTGAGTAAAAAAAATGTAAACTATGCTTTATGTGGGTCGAAAATGAGCAGGCCTTGCAAAATATAGACTAAAATGTATGTAGAAGATAATATCAGAGTTGTCCATACACAGGGCATGTTCATCCACATTTGCAGTGTTTTACACATGTAGACCATGCACTTCAATGAGGCTTTGTGTTTAAAATGTGACTTTCCCCAACAATCTTATGATATAGATTGCAACTTTGAGTAGGCTATGTAAGAACAGATTATTTACAATCGTGTTGAATCTAGTATTCATGATCAGTTCAGACTGGAACGAAATAATTTATTCGAAATTATTCCCAGGCTTTTTATTGCCAGAACACGATGGAAAACTATTAATTTTCTCATCTTTATGGTAGAACACGGCAAATCCATACGCTTTGAGCTGTGCTCTTAAAGAGGACAGCACTGGAAGCAGTGCGAATTGTGACCAAATCGTTATTAAACCGTGCTGAGTCAGGTCCACTGCACTGTGACACTTACAGCGTGGATGCTCGGTTCTGCACGAGACAGTTTCTGTTCCGTTCCACACCCCCATTTCCTCGTCACAGCGCAGATCTCCACTTCTCTACCAACCCCCTCCGTTCCTCGGGGGTGGGCGGTACAGCGACTGTGCGCACGCCTCTTTCACGGCGCTGTAGTACTCTCGAGTAGCCCGGTGACTTTATGAATGAAGGCAGGTCTCCCCCCAACTGCCTGCGAGAAGCTGCAGCCGGAGCGCGGCGTGCGTAAAGGGGAGTGATCCAGAGAAGCGCGAGGATCAGCTCGCCAGCGTTTGCGCAGTGCTCTAAAGGCAAATCCTCACATTCGACATCATTAGTAAGATGTGGCTCAAATAAAGGCGCTGGTAAATGGAGTGTAATGCGGAATACAGTACTGTAATTATTATGCACGTTGATTTCTAAATAACAACGGACACTATACAGTGCAACAATAGTACATAATGGGCAACTATAGTTTAAAAGAGTAGAATGGTATTAGAGTTTGAAGCCATCAAATAAAATAGTAATTTTTTTGAGGCCATCATGTATCAAAGAGCTAGCCGTTTCATGATAGTTTTTAAGGTCATATGTAGGCTAACGCAGTTTTCACATGCACGTCCTTTGTTTTGCAATAGCAGCCTTACGACATGCCACATTTCGCCCTGTGCTGATATGGACGCTTATTCGGCTCCTATACGTTACCTATAGTTTTCTAGCACATTCTGCGCCTGCTCACGTGACTGAGATGTGGTAATTGGGCGTTGTCACTGGAAGATGGCTGAACGTACGCCGGCCCACATGGGTGAGATGTATGCAGGCCTATATGTTAACACACATTTTCCGGCTGGCTATGTTGAGCTGTGACTGAGATAATCAAACTGCAAGTTTGCTTCACCTAAACATCCGCGAGTACCTGTTCGCATCGGATATAATGGTATTAGAAAATAAAATAGTTAAAAGCTTAACCACACAACAAAAGACGCTGCCGAAATAAATGGCGGGTATGTGAATTTTAGTGTTTTAGTGCCCATATTTTTTTTGCGTGCTTCATGAGTCACTATATAGACCTATTTGATTAACTTTTACGGATAAGTTTTTTTTGTCACAGCATCTTTTTTTTTTCTTTTTCTTTATATATATATATATATATATATATATATATATATATATATATATATATATATATATATATATATATAATTTTTAAGCCCTCTGGTAAAGCTAACTGTTAAATTGCGTATGGTCTTTCCTTTTTAATGCGCTTCTCATGCAAAATACGTGGTATCAACCAAAATAAAACAGTTTTTTTTTTTCAGAGTTTTTTTTTTTTTTCATGGGCAATGTAAAACATTAAGAATTATATATATTAGGCTAATATATATATTATATATATACACACACACACATTTTTTAATTTGATATTTTTAGTACTTTAAAGTGTAAACTAAATATGTGCAATTCAAATAAAGACCAAGTTTATTTATTTTTTCCTCCACTGCTAGTGCGCCAGTAAATGAAACCGCGCGTGAGACAGAGAAACTTCACAAAAAAAAAAATATTCAATTAACACATAGTGATTATCTGATTAAATCGTGCGCATGTGTATTATTCAAAGGCAGCTCATAGGTGATTCTAAACTTTTGAAGCTGAACAAGTGTGTTTTGAAGTGCAACCTGCCATTTCATTTCTTCCTGTAGCCTACACTCGGCTTTCATGAAATGGCGAGCATACGAGACGGGGGAGAGGGCGGAATAATTTTGCAGATTTATTAAAAACTCATAAAATGTTATTCAACATTCAACACCGTAATGTCAGGGTAATTTATAATTAGCTTAGAAAGTCCTCATTCATTACAGCCTGTTATGATGCTCGTCAGTTAGCTTCATTCTTAAACCGTGTACGTGCTCTTTGTAAAACAACTTTGTGTGTGAATGAATCCCAATGCAAATGTACTTGGGCGCGTTGAGCTCACTTTATGTCTGTTCACTCTAGTCAGTCATGCTGTCCCGTGTTCTGCTCCTGAGTCACAAAATGGAGGCGCGCGCTTCCATCTTCTCCACGCTGAGTAGGGCACAGCAGAGCGAAGTGTGAACTTTGACCCAAACTAAGGGCATATCGCCTTTGCAAACTATATGCATCCTTGAGCTGTTGCTCTCTACAGTTGTTTCTCACATACCACCCACCAAACCCACCAACCCCACCCCACCCGAGGGGGAAATGCCTATAGGCTGCATATGGAATTTTTAGAAAGACGCAAGCGCGCTCGTGCTTGAGCTGCTTTTCGCGAATAGACTAGATAGGCTGCGCACTGTTTACGTAAATATCTTACAAGCCGAGAAGAGATTAGTTGCTACAATTATGTTAGTTTTCTCTTCTTATAAAACATTTAGACAATTCCTTCTGTTATTGCTGATGAATTATGATTCAGACAGCCCCATTTTCAGCAAGCCTCTTTACTTACCTGGCTGTCTTCACTTTTTGCAGTTCACCACAATTTTAATAAAGATTTTAATATTTGCTGTTTTATGTCCTGCAATCCCTTCCCCCTTTTTAACAGAGCCGCCATACCTCTGCATAATCTGCAGCCTCTTTGAAAAGTTCAATTGTGTGCTAGTAACCCCAGTCCCCTGCCCTGCCCTACGGCTCTTTTTAAAGTCCCGGCCAAAGCGTTCCCCGTCCACATTGGGGTCAAAGGTTGAGATGCAAGGTTGAGAACTACTTGCAGACAAAACTCTTTGTCGATAACATGAAATCTCTCTCTGTCTTTCTCTCTCTCTCTCTCCATTCCCCATGGCTCTCTGTCTCAGTCAAATCAAATGGCCAAGGGAGAAAGAGAGAAAGAGAAGATGACGGATGAGAGGGAGGGGTGTTTCACATGATAATGTGCAGGAAAGGACCTCAGGTTCTCTTCGCTTCACCCCCACCGGCTGCCGTTTCAGAGGCCGTTTGCATTCCTCAGCTGAGCATGTCGCTCCCTGCACACTTTGACATGCTAAAAAATTTGTAGCCGAAAGCAGAGTAGTTTCCCCATGCTGCCGGGCCCATGCAAGTCACAGATGATTTTAGTTCTAAACTCTTAAAACATTTTTAAATAATTTGGAATTGCTTGCAGTGGTTTATTTGCCTAATGATTCTAAATTTGGATTGAATAGATTTAAAAGCATAGCTAAAGAGTTTGGTATATCAAGATCATTTGTAGAAAGAAAATGTGAAGATTAAATGTTGGTCTTGTAATTTATGTATTTTTAGCAGATTTTAATTGTTTTCATCTAGCATTCAAATGCTTTTTGCTTATGACAACGAGGGCATTCTTTACTAATTAAACACTTTTTATTGCAATTCTATGCTGCTTTGTGATGGAACAGAATTTAGGCAAAAATCATAATACTCCAATAGACACAATGCAGGCAAATAAATAAATATGTAAGAACTTTGTAAAACATGCCACATAAACTGTGATTTTTTTTTTTTAATTTCATTTGAGAAACCTAAACTTCAGACTAAACTTTACAAAAGTATTATACTGTTTATCTGTTCATCAATCTCTCTCAAATCAGTGTGTGTGTTGTTACTTTATGTGAAGAATGACATAATCTTGTGATGTAGCTTGTAATGAAAGCAGTTCCTTGTTGTCTTTCTCACTTCATCCATCTTTTGGAGTTTATTGGTTCAATTATATTCATATAATTTTGATTTGTTTTAATATATCTAATTGCAAAACATCTGGCTTACATCCTTGCAGCTGTTTAGAAGATTTGCCCCCCTCAAATCTTTGTGTTTGTCGAATCCATTTTAGAAAGACACTTTCAGTCACTGGTCACTTTACAGTCACTATTGCATGGACTATGAAATATTTACTCTGATTTTTTTTTCTGCCAGTAGCATAAAAAATTTACTGTCACTGCTCTATAGCAGTCTATGAGAAAATACAATTTGTCTCTTTTGTTACATTCGAATGCTTGAATGTCAAGAGATACATTAGACACACACACACACACACACACACACACGTATATGAATGTGTGTGTGTGTGTATTTATGAATGAATCTGTTTATAATGATGCATTTGTAGTTGAATGCATTATTGCACTTTTTCCTGCTCACAATTTCATGATTTTAAAGTCTAAAAAAACTTTCAGATCACATTATTTTTTTCAGGACTTGAACATTTCAAATGAAAATACAAAAACGATCAGTAACTCAAGTCCCAGATTTGACTGTTTAATGCAGACATTGTCCACTACTGCCATGCTATTGGCCAGTACCAGTCTTCAATGGCAAGAGGCACCTCTTAGAGGCGGGAGATTTATTTTTATTGGTTTCATTGTTATACGACTGTATTGCTGGGGCCGGCAGTAAGCAATTTATTGCCCCTCGCTCCCTTCTTCTGGTATGTTACGGGTTGCATCAGCATGTGATGATTGCTAAGCTTGGGGAGTGACCTTTCACCTCTCAGAGGAATAGGGCAAGGGGAAAAAAAGTGGAGCGGTGAGGGGGAGGGAAGGCCTATCAGGTAATGCAGAGCAGAAAGCTCCACAGGGAGGAGTGTAGAAAGAGGGAACGAGAAACAGAGAGTGAGAAGAAAGCAGGAAAAGGGGGGGATGGGACGTCTGTTATTTCTGGTGAAGTTGTCTCACCATTGCTGCTACTCTCTACACTGCTTTGATTTATGGCTTAACCCTTGCTGTTCCATTCAGCGGCTGGAAGCACCACGTCTAGTCCCCCAGGCGAGAGGGTATCTCCAGTGCCACCCTGCATCTATAGCTTTCTGCTCGGCCACCAAGCTGAACTCCTTCACTTCATCACGAGCATGTTTTCATTGACTTGAGGAACCTCCACGTCCATCTAGACCTTAAGCAGCTTACAACGTCCCTCCGTGGACTTGTAGTTACGTAAAGAGCGGGAAAGGGAGGTGTGTGGCACTTAGGATCCGCCCCTTCCCCTCCCACACTTCCCCGCCATTTTCAGCGTTGGCTGCAGAGGCCTTGCTGTAATGAAGCTCCGCTGGCAGTTTACTGACTGAAGTTCTGTTTCGTGTCTTTCGTCTGCCTACCACTGTCACAGTGCGTCATGTTAAAAAGGTGGTTTAGCTTTGCATAATTTCAGTTTGGGCTGTATATATACATGTATACACTTCATGACTGACTTGAGTGGTATTGAATAGTATTTTGTGTTTTTGGGAGACTGATTAGATTTGGATTTTTAAATGTGATTTATTAATACAATAATAAAATATTATAAAATAAGAGCTGATCATTGAAAGAATGGCTTTTCTAGTAGCCTAGTTAAAATGACACATCTGTGTTTTTTTTTTTTCTTCAGGTATGATGTCTAGCAAACTCTTCTTGGAGTGAAATATTTCTGCAAAGCTATAAATATAAACTTTGCGGTGTGCAGTAATCAGAGTCTGCTTCCCTTTTTGCTAGTTGTTTTCTATTAAAGAAACATATTTTTGGATGTATTTTTATATGTTCCTTTATCTTGCATTTGTATTTGAGTATATTAAAAAAAAAAAAACACTTTGAAGATGATTAAAACATCAAAAATGTGGTTTATTTATTCGTTTATTTGATTTTTTTTGAGGAAAGTTTACCATACAAAAAAATATAGCTGGGATAATATAAAATCAGCGCAGTGTGATTATGTGGACCACGCTAGCTGTTTCAGCATATAATATATACATTTTAAACTTAATAGTAGTAGTGTTCAAACCAATAGTTTTTTAGCCCAAATTATAGGTTTCACAAGTCCTTTGGATTTTTGCTTTTATATTTAATAAAGTTCTTTTTGGAGAAATTTTTAAAATAAATTCTTCAAATTGCAACACTGGTTAACCTGTCTCCATAACCTGCATGAGCAGTTGCATGATGAGTTACGTGTGCTTCATTTGGAGGACTTGTAGCCTCTCCTAAATGTTTTAGAAAGCATGCCGGACGCAATTTCATTTCAGATCCCTCTGATGCCCAAATGCAATTGAATTATGGACAAGTACAAGTTGAATATTTGCTACTTGGATATATGGACAAATTATGAGAAAAATTTGGTTGATTTATTGATTAGCAATGTATATTACATGTGTACATATTATCCTACACTTGTTATGTAGCTCCAAAAAAATTGGACGCTTTATTTTAATTGTATATTTTGTAGTCTTGTAATTCAGGGATCCGTAATCAGCTGCTTTGCAAAGAGATACACTCCAGCCCATACTAGAAATAAAGACGTAAAGCAGTGATACATGTGTGTGTGAGATGCATGAATACAAGTGAATACTCTTTTCTTACTGGCATATTCTCTCTCTTTCTGTTTATCTGCCCTTCCCCCATTTTTAAATCAACTTCACCTCTGATTGGCTGAGGTGGAAATGGCAAGACAGGAAGTTGCTCGATGAGGGTTGTGACTTCTAAGGGGTGATTTTTGACTTCCTGTGTACTCCGTTTCCTGTTGGACCTCTCTCACGGTGGGCCTTGAATGGTTAATTAGTGTAAGATCACAGTTTTAAGTCCCGTAGTTTAATGCCACTGCTTGCCATTTGAAATAAAGACACTGAGCTAAATGTACGGTAGTGTGAACTACAAATCACATTAACCTCCTCTGACTAGTGTTCTTTAAAATATTGTAGCTCCCTGTATTTCTTCTGGCTCTTTTCTCCAACAAGTGTTACTCTAAACAATAAATAAATAAATAAATCCCATATTTACAGTTGACAAAAAAGGAGTCCCAGTGTCTAAAGCATTTAAGATGAGTGCATGTTAAAGCTTGTAGAACAGACACAGTTCACTTTTTTAATACAGTGTATCCATTGAGACTAAACGGAGAGCGATGTTTTGGGAAGCACGTTTATTATCCTCGACAACACTTATTTGTCTTCCAGATTTGTGTCTTTTCTTCTATTTTGGGAGGATTGTGCTCATCTGACGTGGTTTGGTGGATTTTAGCGTGTTTCGTACAGACGTACGTTGCCGTGCACCTGTGTAGTGCTGATGGTGTAGGAGTCTGTCTGTCTGTTGAATGTCGGTGTGACACATTTGTTCCCTGCACTGTGGGGTTGTTTGTTTGAATGTTTAGATTGTGAGTCTGTCTTGAATGAGCATGGGAGTATCAGTTTTGCTTATTGTTTGAGAATTTTCATAATACTTTCAAAGGAGTTTTAGATACCACTGTCATTTCTGTTATAATTAATGCTTAAATATTTATATTTTATCATGCAAGACAAACTAGAAAACTAGCATGGAAGCTATATAGGCAGCAGACAATGTATATACTAGTGCATGAGAGTTTGTGTTTTTGATATGCCAGTGTTTTAGAGTGTGTTTGTGATTATAAGATATGGAATATGTCTATATGATTAAGAGAGCCCTGCTGGTTCCTCCAAGCCCATCATACATCTGGATGTGCTGGAGGTCTTGCTGATATTTAGCAAAGGTGCTGGTGGTGCACCTGCTTTGTTTGTGTGTGTGTGTGTGTGTGTGTGTGTGTGTGTGTGTGTGTGTGTGTGTGTGTGTGTGTGTGTGTGTGGATTTACCTGGCTATAGCTGTCTCTATAACTAGTTATAGAGTAACCTAAAAAAAAGGACAGCGTAACTCATTTTACTTTATCAATAGTTATTAAATCACATTTATTAAATGATTATTAAATTATTTTTGTGTGTAGATTTTTTTTAGATTATATATCTTAACATTTATTTAAATTAAAATATCTAAAATACATTAAAATCTAATACAAATATTACAATAAATGCTGATTTGAATACATGCAATATTCATTCAAGAGTGTGTATGTTTTTGGAAAAAGTCTCTTGTGCTTAACAAGGCTGCATTTATTTTCTAAAAAAAAATACAGTGAAACGTTAATATTGTGAAACATGTTTAAAAAACTATTCTTTTTAAAGATATTTTAAAATGTAATTCCTTTCTTAGCAAAGCTGAGTTTTCAGAAGTCATTACTCAAGTCTGCAGTCACACAGTGTTAAAAAAAAACTGGTTGCCAGAATAATTCTGTAAAAATACAATAAGGTTAAAAAAATTACAATTAAAGTGTAAACACATTTACAAAACAACATGTAAATGTTACAGTATAAAACTGTTATTTACAATAAACATACATTAAACAGAAGCTGTAACATAAAACCAAAATGTGCATATCTGATAACAAAAACAAAAAGAAACAAAATTATTTAAACAAAATACTTATAAATGTGAAGTGTCACACAGGGAATTATGGGAATATCAGTTTACATTCACTGTAAATTATTATTTGATTTGCCTTTTTTACTTCTAAAATCTGTAATTTAACAATATTTTACTGTAAAAAAAATACATGAAATGTCCAGTTAGATCTTTAACAGTTTTCCCTGTGTATGTAGTATAACCTATTAACAAGTTTTTTCCCCCATAGTATTTCTACAATATTTTACAGTTAAAATTGCATTAATTTTTACGGTGCATGATCCTTCAGAAACCATTCTAATATGCTAATTGTCTGCTCTTAATGCTCTTTCTTATTTTTGTGGAAACTGTGATTTAATGCATCCTTAATAAAAGTATTAATTAAAAAAATAAAAATAACAAATTCTTACTGATCCCACTGGTTTGATTGGTAGTTAATGGTATGCCCTCATTTAATCAGCAAAGTAAACGTGATTGTGTTTAAGTACGTCTGCGTGGTGTGTGGAGGAACTGAATGTGCTTAACTGTGTCGAGACATAAGGGTTTTTTTTTTGGGGGGGGGGGGTCATGTGATGTATGTGGAGAAGGGTTTTGCAAGACGCTCAAGCTAGGATGTTTCTCTTTACTAAAAGATTGAGCTTTATGGATTATTTTATGATTATAATTTATATCTACTATTATTATTATTATTATTTTAAAAGCACATTTCAAACTCCTGTTATAGTCTGTGGTAAATCTTATCTCAGGGCATATAGTCATATCTTTACTGTTTGTTTGTTTTTTTCACATTCACTAGTTCAAGATGGGGTAAACTTCAGTAATGTGCTGCTGACCCGTATTGCTCCTGCTGGACAATACCACATACCAACCCTCACCCTAAAATACACACACCCTCCCCCTAATGCTGTTTGCTTGCCTATAGAGTCCTCACCTTTGACCCTTGTAGGGGGTGAATCTCCTTTTTTTTCACTCTCTTCTGTTCTTGTTATTTGGTCTTTATGAGCATTTTTATTGTCTTTTTAGTGCTGTGTGATTGAACTTGCTATGATTCAGTGTGTGTTGAGATTCCCATTTTAACTAAAGCCAAATCTAAACATAGATTTTATTTGCCGCACCATAAAATACATTGAAATCCCATGCAACTCTTTCTGGAGAACGTGAGCATGTTAACAGATTTGGGTCTGTGGTTGGTGTCCCATCATACACTGCTATGGCTGGACGCAAGGCCTGCTGCACATCAGGTAAATTGAGTAACGCAAAGTTTAAGCCTGTTTTCATCTCCAAACAAAAAAAAAAGAGACCAAAAACGATGTCAGTCCTTCTCACCTCTTTCTTCTGAATCTTTCATTTCCACGCCGTTGACCAATCAAAGTGGCGAAAGACTTGGTGGGACGTGACATGATCGGTTTAAACGGGTTCAAAGGTGCCAAACAAGAAGGGTTGTTTTTTTAGCAGTGGGGGTGGGGCTGAAAATCTCTGTTGCGGCTGAACGTGGGTGGGATGTGGAAGCGTCAGGTTGGGGGATGGGTTTGGGAACGAGGTGATTGATCAGTGGGAGAGCGAACAGATTGGTGGTCTCACCCATCGTGTTTGTATGGCCTTTGCCTTTTGTTAACATTTGTAGTACCTTTTGGTGCTTTCCTGGTCATAATTTACTTAAAACACACATGAAGTCATGTTGCATTTCTCCTGATTTGTGCATAATCTTGGAAGCCAACGAAAAATAAAGTACATACTCTTATAAGTGCTTCAAGGCCTCTGAATCTGCACGGCCATTTTTAAGATTGGACCATGTATGATTTCAATTGGTTTCATTTGGCCTAGACATGCTCGCATTGCTGATCTTTGTGGCGTGAAACACCCTTGCAGGATTCTTTGTTCCCTGATTGGCTGTTTTGCCCGCCATTTGCATGAAGGGAGGTTGAAAGCGGGCAAACGGCGCCATTTTCTCTGCTTGTCAACCGGTGGGCGTCAACCTTTCGGAGTTCAGAGGTCTTTAGGGTTTCTGCTCTCAGTCACCAGAAAAGGGTTGCGCCTCCCACATGACCCCTGGCACCCATTTTCCTTCTTGAACCTAAACGCATGCATTGCATCAGAAGTTTGCTGCTGCGCCCTCTAGAGGTTCCAGAGTGCTACAGCTTTGTGTAGGTTATCAGGTCTCCTTATAATGTTATGGTGATGGAGCAATGCCATGCTGCAGTTCTCTATTGGACTTTATAGTTGATTCACTCATATTTCCTTTTTTTCCCAAACCGTGCATTGCTTGGACATTGCTGTAGTTACTTGCATTTCTTTCTATTTCTCTCTCTCTCTTTCACGGGCGATGAGTTTGGATGCTTCCGGGGCAGCTGGCATTAAACTACATCAGTGTCTAGTTTCAATATACCCATTCAGTCTTCTCTCTCTCTCTCTTTCTCCTCTGCCCAATCCGCCTCGCTTCCACGAACGACGAGCAGGACGGATGCGCCCAGGCATCTTCACACACAGTGTTTAATCTACCTATAAATAATACATTCTTCTAGATCATTTTGAGATATTTTGTCTAACCTCACAGATCCTGTCCTCGATTTTGCATTGATACGTGGTGCTAATTTATGAACATATATCATGTCAGATTAGAATTGTCTGAATGATTCTACAATCAACACATTCTTGTTAAGGTTTTAAGGTCCAGTCAAAGTTCTGGATTGATCCACATCTAATGTTTATGTTTACATTTATACTTTTATCTTGAGTGGGTTACATTGCATTATCAGTTTTATTTTTAAGTGTCATTAAAAAGAAACCATGATTGTTTTAAATGCTTTTTGTAGTCAGCACATTTTTAATTTCTCAATTACAATTCATCTAATTTAGTTTGTCATAATATCTTTGACATTTTTAGTTTAGTCTAATAAATGTTTTTTGTAATGAGGTGTGTGGTGCAACTATCCTAAAAAAAAGGACAGAAAGACAAATTTACTTTGGGAAAAAAAATTAAATACAAAACATTTTGGAAATGATGATTAAGATGTATTAGTATGTGTGTTGAGATTCCTGTTTTACCCTTTACAGTTTAAGGAAAACGTTATTTTTTACACCAAACTGAAACTTTTCTTGAATTTTTTTTTTCAAATTCATGTGAAATCAAGATGAATGCAAATATTACATTAATAAATTTGACATGTTTTAAACTAGACTTTAAAATATTTTTTGAATGCTGTCCATAGGCTGTTGACCAGTACACAAAAGTATCTGTTTTAACTTGCAGTGTTAAATTTTTCCTCAAGAAATGGATTTATATCCAAATAATTCTTATGGCATGTGAAAGGATGAATTTTTTTATATCAGAGCTAAAATTAAGTACCACTGATGCAAGTTACAGTTCAGGTGAATTTATCCCTGTTCTGACTTTGACTTTCACCTTTCCATGCATCTCTTTCCACATCATTTATATATAGACAAGACCGGGACCTTCCTGAACACTAGCCTTCAGCATAAATCAGCATTTGGATGATGTTAGGTGTCATTAGTGTAATTAGGTTTTGTGTGATTGTGGGTGTAAACTTGAGAGCGGTTTTGTAACCGCTACTCTCATTAGTTTTGTATTAGATATATTGACTGTTTTTTTGTTCTCCCTCTGCAGGACCAGAAAACTCCAGATCAGAAACATTCCGCCGCACCTACAGTGGGAGGTGAGTCTGGGTGTGACTTCTTCAGACTTTTTCAGTTTCTCTCAATCAGCACAATGATGCTCATCACCCAAGTATTCTGCTGAAGTGCCAGGGTTGCTCTTAAGGTTGTTTTTTCAGACAGATTAAAGCATAATCCTTATAAATTATTGTGTCCTTGATGATTCTTCTCCATTCATAGATGTTATTTTAAGTATGACGTAGAAAACATCCCGGATGTAAATGTTTATGAGACACCAAACTGCAAAAATTTTACATTGGTTGGACAAAAAGATAATCTTAACGAAAAACAAAAATACATGTTTTAATAGTGCCACTAAGGCTCTATAATTTTGCTCATCTTCTGAAAATTTAAGATACATATAAGTCCTAGATCTCTTTGCATATTTTGTGGGAAGAGAAGTATTTTAACATCAACAAAATTACTTTTGAAAATCAGTATTAATTAAAAACTAGTTCAGTATTAATTAAAAGGCTATTTGTAAAATATTTTTCAACCTCTTCCAAAAAGAAACCTTAAAAAATGTTTTTAAAAAAAAGTGTTATATTTGAAATATTTTTAAAATGTAAATTTTCAAATGTTTATGTGGACAAAAACCTGCAGTGTAATAATTATTTTTACCTTTCCCTACATTTTATGGCAGGGGAAGTATCTATAGTACACTAAACAGAAACTGAAAAATGTCATGTGACATCGGTCAGACAAACAGATTATCCTGCTGCAAACCTGTGGATGCTCAGACAGATCTGTTTCAGTGCCACCAAGTTGCTAAAAAGTTGACACTTTTCTAAATAATTTAACATTTTTTTAGCCTCTTCCAAAAAAAAAAAAGGGAATTAAATAGCCCATTTTTGAAAATAAATAAATCCTTTTTAAAGCCTTTTCCAAAAAGAAACCTGACAAAAAGTGGAAATATATATATATATATTAAAAAGCCATTTTAAAATACAAATCAATACATTATACCAAAAGGAAACCTGACAAAATTAAATCAATAATAATAATTAAAATAAAAAAAGCCTTTTTTAAATTAAAAAGCCTTTTTCCGTCCACTTATATGGATAGAAAAACTGCAGCGTAATAATTATATAATCAGTTCTGTGCAATTCTGCCAGTTTGGTGTAAATTTCTGCAACACATCTGTTTAATCTGTCTCAGAACAACAAAGTTTGAGCTTTCTCTACATGTTCTGGCAAGGGCAGTGCCTTGTGTTGATTTAAACTCAAGTTTTATCCATGTCATTCAGGTTAGGTGATCTGTGTGTGATTATGAGATTACACCGTCACCATACAGCGTCTGTGTGTGTGTGTGCGCGCGCGGGCGTGGCACAGTGTGTGTTTTCTCTGATGGTTGTTGTACTGGCTGACTGTTGTTCTTGCGGGGTGGGGTCTCTCTTGGCACGTCTCCAGCAGGCCCCACTTCTGCCAGCCACTTGCGCCAATGTCAACCACTAGGAGGCGACCCCTTGGTGGCGAAAACCAGTCTGATGCCAACCAGGTTTTAATGGGTGAAACATGTAGTTCAGTTTGACGGATGTAAAGTTTTGTATGGAGAAATAAAGCCTAAGAAATTAATCATGCACAAAATACACACCTGGTTTGGGACAAGTTTTAATCTGAGTTTTTGACATTTGTATTTTTTTTACATTACAGAAACTTCCTATCTTAATTCTTGACATAAGATTTGAAAGTTCTAAATTCCTAAGTGAAATTAGCATGGTTTCTAAACTGTTAAGATTGGATTCTGAGTAAGGAGGATGTTTCTGTAATACAGAATAAAATTGTTTAAACTTGTCATTTTTGAAGAGAGCATCCTGGGTAATTTCATTAAATGAACTATACGCTCGTGGCCCTTAATTCTACAACTCTTGCGTGAAACTGATTCGGTCAGCAGGTGCATTGTTGGTTGCTACAATTTTAAGTAAGTTCACAATTTTCTCTTCTTTCATTCTCTTTTATCCATTGTAGGTTCTTGATGGTCTGCTTGCTCAGTATGGACCTGTTGAGAACTGTGAACAAGGTCAATTGTTTTGAGTGTCATTTATGTTTTGAATTATGTAATACTAATGAAATAATACAACAATTTGTATTACTTATGTCCAAAATATATGTTAAAAAATCATACTGAATACCTGGAAATGTTGCAAGTGCTTTTACAGCATCATTAGAGATTCAAAAATTGTAGTTATTTACACTCTTTCTGTTCTTATTTTTTCCCATAGTGAATACAGACAGTGAGACTGCAGTTGTGAACGTCACTTATGGGACACGGGAGCACGCTAGACAGTGAGTGAACTTTTCCCTGAAACCTTCATTTTAAAGCTGAAGTGTCATTTGGTGACTGGTGTATCCAGATGGAATTGCAAAAATACTGACTTCTGTCAAATAGATTGCCCTTGTCTACCATTGTTTGGACAAACAGATCCTCTCCTCTAACTCACAAATGTCGCTGTGCTGGGTTGGTCTGGTTTCTCAATGTTTTAAAAGTGCCAGTGTGTATAAAATTTTTAGTAAAAAAAAAAAACGACAAAAGGCTGTCTGTGCATATTAAGCTGTGATAAAATAAAGTATTTTAACCTAAGAATTGCACATTTTCAGCTTTAAAATGGCTTGTCTTTCTGTAATATAATCAAATTAGCATGCATCCTCTCTTTACGGTTTTTCCTTGTTTGCGGCTGACACCTACTGGTGATTCAGCTGCTTTGCAAGCTTTGTTCAGGTTAGCTAAATATATATATCTGTGAGCCTGGATTCTTTATCGGATTCATCTGTAATGTAACCATTTAGGCAAACCACTGTGACATCCATATGATTTAAGCCTTGTAGAGCAGTCAGCATTCATTCACACCATCCCAAGATGCTGTCAGTTACTATAAACCCTCTTGTATTCATGCATATCATTCATGCTTTTCGTCTAAAAAGGGCAATCCAGAAGCTCAACGGTTACCAGTTTGAGAACAATGCCCTGCGTGTTTCATACATCCCCGACGAAAACTCTGATACCGACTCTCAACGAGGCCCAGACAACGGCCGTCGTCCCGGATACGGTCCACGAGGACACTCCCGCCAGATGTCACCTGGCTCCGGAATCCCCAGCAAACATCAGCACGCAGACATCCCTCTCAGGCTGCTGGTGCCCACGCAATACGTGGGTGCCATTATCGGCAAGGAGGGCGCCACCATCCGTAACATCACCAAACAAACTCAGAGCAAGTGAGTGATTGAAATGGAAGAATTGAAAATAAACTAATTTAATTTATAAGAATAGTTCACCCTCATGTCACGTCAAACCTGTAGGATTGTTTTTTTTTTCTTTTTCTTTTTTTGGACTGATTGTTTGGATTTTACGATAGTGCCCTCTCTTCTCCTCTGATCTCTCAGGATCGATGTGCATCGTAAAGAGAATGCAGGTGCTGCTGAAAAGCCCATAAGTATCCATTCTACCCCAGAGGGCTGTTCAGCTGCCTGCCGCATGATCCTGGAAATCATGATCCAGGAGGCCAAGGACACCAAAACGTGAGTGTCAACGAAAGAACAGTCATCCTTTACACTGATTGTTTTTTTCTTGAAAATATACAAGTAATAATGTCCACTGTATATAAATACATATCTACATTACTATTTGAAAGTCAGGGGTCAGTATGTTTTTTTTGTACTTTTATTCATTAATAATCTAAACTGAGAGTAAAGACTGTTACATTGTTACAAAAGAGTTATATCTCAAATATATGCTCTTCTTTTTAACTTTGTATTTGTTTAAAACAAATCCAATTTCCACAAAAATATTGAGCAGCACAGCTGTTTTCAGCATTAATAAGAAATGTTTCTTGAGCAGCAAATCAGCATATTAGACTGATTTCTGAAGGATCATGTGACACTGAAGCCTAGAGTATTGATGCTGAAAATTCATCTTTGATCGCAGGAATAAAGCACATTTTAAAATAGAAAAGTTATTTTTATTTGTAACATTATTTCACAATATCAGGTCACCTTTATATATATAGCCCTTTATACACTACAGATTGTGTCAAAGCAGCTTTACAGTGTTAACCAGGAGAAACGTGTGCTGATAATGCAAGAGGACAATAGAAAACAGTGGGTTTTAACACTGAGTGTATCACTGTTTTTGAGCAAAACCTCTTTCTGACCCGGCCTTTGATTTTGTTTCTTTCAACCTTCAGTTCATTGAAAGGTCATTGTTGGGTCATGTCTGTTCTCAGATCAGTATTAACAGATACTGTTCATTTCTGGTAGTGCTGATGAGGTGCCTCTGAAGGTTCTTGCTCACAACAACTTTGTTGGCCGTTTGATTGGCAAAGAGGGACGCAACCTGAAGAAAGTGGAGCAAGACACTGATACCAAGATCACAATTTCACCGTAAGCAAAGAAACGACACAAACACAAAACTAAGCCTAATTTTCTACAGTGTGTTCTTAACATGATTTTTTTTCTTCTGAATGTCTCTTCATGCAGACTCCAGGATCTGACCCTTTATAACCCAGAGAGGACAATTACGGTGAAGGGCTCGATCGAAGCGTGCTGCCTGGCCGAACAGGAAATCATGAAGAAAGTGCGGGAGGCATATGACAATGATGTCGCTGCCATGAATGTGAGTTCGTAGAAGAGAGAAAAATGTGTAGGAACACAAAAATAGAAAATACTTTATTGTAAGTGTAGCATGTTTATTGTGGCCAATAAACATGAATTTTAATCCTAATCTGAAAATCTGTTCCGCCTTCATCCAGCAACAGACCCACCTGATCCCTGGAATAAACCTGGGAGCAATCGGCCTCTTCCCGCCATCCTCTGCCATGCCGCCTCCTGCCCTCGGAAACTCTGTGCCTGGTCCCCTCTATGGCCCTATGGGGGTATGACCAATTTTGTCACTATAAAAATCATAGATATTGATGTCACATAAACTGGGCCTCTGTGGCACTTTACCTTATTATAGTCAGTTAACACAATTCTCTTTTGTGACCATATGTTGTGGTGTGACGGTCTAAGCAGTTATTCATTTTTTTTTTTGTGTGTCTCCCCACAGGCCTCTGAACAGGAGACCGTCCACGTGTACATCCCAGCTCAAGCCGTAGGAGCCCTTATTGGCAAGAAAGGACAGCATATCAAGCAGCTGAGCCGTTTTGCTGGAGCTTCTATTAAGGTAACCTTTATAAAAATGCATTGTGGGTAATCTGTTTGGTTTCCAAAAGAATATAGCTCACCCAAAAATGAAAATTCTTTTATTATTTACTTATCTTCATGTCTTTCCAAACCTGTTGCAATGTTTTCTATTTGTGTACAAATTATTATTTTCTTTTATTCTTCAAAAAATTCCAAAATGACAAAAACTGTAATTTATTCGTTATGCAAAGCTGAATTCTCAGCATCATTACTCCAGTCTTCAGTGTCACATGATCCTTCAGAAATCATTGATTGTGTTAAATATCTCTTTATTTGTTCCATGGATGAAAGTCATTCTTACAGGTTTAGAACAACATGATGAACATTTTCTTCTTTGGGTGGTATTGTTGTTAAAATGATCACGCAGGTCATCTCAAAGCAAATATTGTGTTGATATGTCAGGTAAAATATTGAGGTTCATGCTCTCTTTTTCTGAAGTTCATAGTTGTGTCAAGATGACTTCAACCCTCACATGCATTTTTCCTCAGATTGCACCAGCAGAGGCTCCAGACTCAAAAATGCGAATGGTCATTGTTACAGGACCACCTGAGGCCCAGTTCAAGGTTTGCTTGAATGCATGCTTTGCAAACTAATTTCAGAAAATATTTGAGAGGAATGTGCTGTCAGGAAGACCCAAGTCGTTTAAGAAGCCCTGTGTGCTTTAGGCTCAAGGCAGAATATACGGTAAGCTGAAGGAGGAGAACTTCTTCGGCCCCAAAGAGGAAGTGAAGTTGGAGACACACATCAAAGTAGCAGCTGCAGCAGCAGGAAGGGTCATCGGAAAAGGCGGGAAAACCGTAAGTCGTATATCATTAACATATGGCTGACAAATGTTCGATGACTTCGAGGAAGAGTGTTTTTGAAGTTATGAAAGGAATGCTCTGATCAAGACTATGCTGCTGATTGAATTGATCTGTACGACCCATCATAGGTGAACGAACTGCAGAACCTCACCGCTGCTGAAGTAGTGGTTCCCCGAGAGCAGACCCCTGATGAACACGACCAGGTCATCGTCAAAATCATCGGCCACTTTTACGCAAGTCAGGTCAGTCGCTTATCTTTCTGTATTCCCTGCACAAATGTGCTTCGCTTAGTTAGGAGTGGACACCTCAAGAGTTTGGGTGACGTTTCATTTGGCTAAAACATTAAAATAAACTGGAAGAGCAAACAATGCTAAAATACTGTTTTTTTTTTTTTTTTGTTTGTTGTCTCCTCTCTAGTTGGCACAGAGGAAGATCAGGGACATTTTGACACAAGTCAAGCAGCAGCAGAAAGGAGGTACAGGAGGTTCTCAGGGGTCCCATCCGCAGGGCATGTCTGAGCCGGGGACCCCTCAGGAACTGGCACAAGAACCCAGGAGGAAGTGAGAGGCCGGGGCCGCTACCCAGTCAGACGGACAAATGGGAGGACAAACGAGCAGACTGACAGAGAGAGAGAGAGTGACACACAGACCTAGCGGTAGACAGGGAGAAATGAGCAGCAGAATGAGAGTGTATTAAAAAGAGAAAAAAAAAGACAAAAAATGCCTGTGAGAGGGCGAGGAAGCAAGTTTAGTGAAAATGAACAAGAAAAAAAAATGATTTTTTTTTTTTAAAGAGAGATAACTAGAAAACAGAGACCAGATGCCAGGCCAGGTGGAGTGACTGAGGATGGTGAGGAGGTCTGTCAAAACGGAGCGCCCCTCTGGTGAGAGCTTTTTTACATAGCTGCTTATTGGGAATAGGGTGTAATGAAGGTCCCTTCAAAAGTGTGTATTCATAAAGGATTCGAGCTTCATGGGACTCTCAGCCATCAGCAGTCACTTCAAATTTTTTTACAGTTTTTTTTGTTTTTGTTTTTGTTTTTTTTAAAGATAGAGATATATGTATAGAAATGTTTATTCAGAGGTATTATTAATGAAATGCAGTGAGGTAGAGACGGGAAAGAGAGAGCAGAGAAGCCATCACACTTTTTGGAGGGCGTGGTCACTAATCAAGTGACTTCTCCCTACCTATCAGAGATGAGGGGAGGGGCCAAAGTTGTTAACACTGCTCTTGAAGTCCCCCACGCTAAACCGTGGGGGTGACGAGATGAAAAAAAAAAAATGAGGTTGTAAATATAATCTTCATGACTAATGCTGCACGTTTAACCATCGACAATCGAGTGCCTGGCTTATGAGGGTTGTGGCGTTTTTCCTGCCACTTCCTTTTTAGGCTTCGTGCCGTTTGGCCGGCGGGACGTGCGGCGAGAGTTCAGTAAGCGTGTGGGCTAAAGGTGACCTCTGCAGTTGTATTGCAGTGGCTCAGCTTTGATGTGCGGAGACCCATCAATTCCGTCCTAAACCACGCCGGCGATGATCGCTGCAGCGCCGCTCACACACAAACGGCATATTTTATATATATTATATATATATGATATGTGAGTTAACCTGGCCCCTCATTGCATTGGAGCAGGCAGACAATGAAAAAGAAGGTACTGCAATTTCAGAAAACGAGACCTAGAGCATCTTTTGTTTAAACGTTTTCTCTAAGGAATTTACGTATTCAAATTTTTTTTAAAAGCAATCATGAAACCTGGCCTTCAGACACATTGTTCTGTGTTTTTCCTGAGAATAATTATGCTGTTAATATGCAGAGACAGAATCAAGTGAGGACAGTCAGCCTGAATGCCAGGTTTGGAATGACAGGGTCTGCCTTTAGGTCAAAGGTCAAGAACAGGTGACCGCAAAATGGTTTCTGTGCTCTCTCTCGCCCACTTTGTTTGACATTTGCCGTTGAGGTTGCCAGAGTCCTGGCCTTGCTCACTGATCCTAGAACAGATTAGATAAAATGAAATTAAGAAGAAAAAAAAAAACTACCTCAGGGTATTGTTACCTCAGTATTCCTAATTTCTAGTTTCTTTTGCCTTTTTTTTTTTTTTTGCTTGCTTGCTGGTGTTTTTATATAAAAGCTGATAGTCTTGAATATTTTATTTTTTTAAGGAAGAAGTATTTTACTTTTTCTTTTTGGGTATGAGTGTATGCGTGAGTGTAAGTGAGGGTGTTTTTCCTCACCTGAGCTCAGAAGGACTCCCAGGAAAAATTCTGAATTGTTTAGGTGGTCTCTCTCACCTGTAGCCTGGGGGTCCTTGAAGAGTCGCACTTGAAATCACTGTTCAATGGGACGTAGGACGGGTCATACCAGTTTTTACAGGTGCATAATGAACATTGCCATACCACAGGATTTTAAGTTTGATGCATATGCGTTTGTTTGTCATACAAGCTGACCGTAGAAATCTAAAAATGGCTTCTTTTTCTAACTTCTGCCATTATTTTTGCACCTGTGGTGTGATCTTGATCATTCTGCATTGATGGATTTAGACATCATTGGATGACTTGCTTGAAAGGGCTTGACTTACTCACCATGCTTGAAAAAAGCGAAAGCATGATGACAATCTTCAGCCCCAAGACACTGAATGTGAACCATTCAACATCTCTCTCCTGTTTTTTATTTGGATCGAGTCTCGTCCTTCCCCATTGTCCTGTGCAAGTGTGCGCGAGTGTCTTTTCTAATTGAGTTCAAGTGTTAAATCTTTTTGTTGGGGAAGTGGTTTGGGTGTTTAAAAAAGGCAGGAACATAGAAAAACACTCATTTTTTTAAATAAACTGACTGAGAACATAAAACGTACCTTTGAAAAACGGAAGCTAAAAAAATATAAAGTAAATTCAAATAAAAAAACATTCACATCTCTCAAATTGAAACCTGTAAATAATTTGTTTAACGGAACTATCGGATAAAAAACTGTTTGTATTTTTTTAGAATAAAATACTAATTGGATAAAGGATGGAAAGACTTTTAACCGTTAAAGATGGATGGACACTGCCAGACCACATCCTTTTCAGGTTCCATTCAGAGGAAGGGTTTGCTAGCATGTTCTTGTGCTTTAACCGCTCAAAGTCTTTTATTTTGTTTTTGTGGGTTTTTTTTTTTTTAAGCTTCCCTTTTTCACACTAGATGGCAGTCTTCTGTTCTCTGCTTGAGGACTGAACTTGTTAATGACTCATCTCCATTGAGACACAATACATACTGCTCTTCAGGCGGGAAAGCAAAGAAGTGTCTGTCCTGTTCCAGCCGTAGACACCGAGACACACTCACACACTTCTGCTCTGTTCAGACTGCAGCAGCCTTTTTTTTTCTCTCTCTCTTTTTTTTAAAATGTTTTTATTTTTGACAGCAAGCTTTATTTGGACATGACATCTGGTTACGAACTGTTTCATCAATAAAAGACAAAAAAATATGTGAGCGAGAAATATTAACATAAATATCAGCAGATCTCCAAGAACTAACATAGTGTTGTGACAAAAAAAATAAGTAGATATATTATTGTAATTGCATTTTTTTTTTTGTTATTTTGTCTCTTTTATTATTATAATTCTTTGGGTGAAAGGTGGAAGAGATGAGAGGGAGATGCCCTTAACAGTTTCAATGGACAGGTGGACATTTCGTAAAGATTTTAAAAGCCACATTTGTCCCCTTCCTCTTTTTCCCCACATGTTCTTACCTTTCATCCCCTTCCACCACTCGCTGCCTTCATCCGCTCATTATGGTTTTGCGTTATTATCCGATTCAAAACAGACTTGGCGAGCGACGTGTGGTTTCATTTCTGGAGTTGAGCGCCCTCTCTCACGCTGGCCTCGTTTGTGACCGTTTTCTCTGTTCAGTTCAGTCGTTTGATGTTGAATTCCTTTAAGATTTATTTTTCCTCATTCGTTTCTCAAATTGTCTTCATTTAGTTTGGATTATAGCTAGGTTTCATGATCAGAGTTCTTTATGCACAGACACCTCTTACACTGCTACTAGTTCATTTGAATTACTAACAAATGATTCATTCTTCACGTAATACCTGTGCCAAACTGGGATTCGCTTTGCGTTTTGTTGTTGTACTCCAGGAAAAAGGAACTAATTAAGACTGTTCGCAGTCAGGAACGGATGCAGTGCTCGTGTAGATACACGGTTCCCTGAGTACTGCGAGTCGGCCTCCTGTTTGGCACTTGGAAGTGTTTTCTTCTCTCCTTTTTATTTCAAGGTCCTCCACACGTTGTCGGTGACGAGGGCTTGAACAAACCGTAGAACCGTTTAGCATACTTGAGCTTGGAAAAGAGATAGTATGTTGTTTACTTATGCAAATCTGTGACGAGTCAAACGAATGGCTTTCGTTTGTCACACGGACTGTTGAGTGTCCACTGGGAAAAGTTGCATTGCAGTGATAGATCACAGGTTGAAGCGCAGCTTAGTTGGGTGTGATCATCATATTGACGTTGCATGCCACTGTTGTATCTCACCGTGCTAGTTTCTGGCCTCTCCTTAAGGAAGACATTTGGGTGCTACAAATGACGAATCAAACCTCACATAACTAGGAACGCTACCTCAAGACTTAGCCATAAGATTGTTTTTATCAAGCAGATGAGAGCGAAAGTGCATGTTACATTTTACTTTTGAGTTTTAATTTATTTTTAGCTCTTCATTTCTGTAGACGTTTGGATAGAATACTACTCCAGCTTAGAGCTGGGACTCTTTTGCGGGGCAAGGTGGCAGGACAGGGAACGGATGTGTTTGGTGATGGTTTGCACGGGAGGAGGAACGTTGAAGAGCCTGTGAAATTCTGTTAGTGCACAGTTAAGCTAAAATTCTCCCTACGTTGTGACTTATGGTGCATTCAAGTCAAGTCGGAAAGATTTGTGAGTTAAATGCACATGAATGCCACCACAAAGTTCTTTATTGGAATAGTTCACTTAAAATTTGCTGAAAATTTAGACTCCTTCAGGCCATCCAAGATGAAGATTGGTTGTTTCTTCCTCTGAACAGATTTGGAGAAATTCAGCATTACATCACTTACTCTGCAGTGAATGGGTGCCGTCAAAATGAGAGTCTAAACAGCTGATAAATACATTACAATAATCCAGAAGTAATCCATATGACTCAAGTCACAGTTAGAATCAGTTAAAGTCTTGTGAAGTGAGAAACCATCAAGATGTTTTTAACTTCAAACTGTTGTGAAATGCAAGTCTCCTATCCATAATATTGCTTTACTTTGTGGATCACTTGATGTTTTTTTTTTTTTTTACTCTCATTTTGACGGCACCCATTCACTGCAGAGGTGAGCAATGATGCAATGCTACATTTTTCCAAATCTGTTCCAATGAAGAAACAAACTCTTCTACATCTGGGATGGGTTTGTACTTTTTCCAGCAAATTTCATTTAAACCCTGAATTTTTAAGTTGGGGCGCGTCACAACGGATCACAATCGATCGCATGTACAAAATATAGTAGTATTGTACAATTACCATTACAGCATGAATTGAACAATAACATAAAGAAAAAACACATCTGATGTGCATTCTTTATACATCATTTATGGAAGTTAAAAAAATCTTTCACAGCCATCAAAGTGACTTGAACACACCTGATGTCGTAATTACTTAAATACTTTCCAACTCATAAATACAGACTGAACGCACCATAAGACCTGACTATTATGAAACTAATGGCACAAACGTAACTAGGCCAGCATTCGTAGAGTGACTAACGATACCTCTGAAGATCGAAACACACAACTGTGCCTGTTGCGCTATTTCCTCTGTGTCCTTTCCCACTTCGATGGCACCACACTACCTCCATGCCATGCAGCCTTGACCCCGAGTACAACCCTCCCCATTCAGAAGCCCTTTTCTCACTGATCTTGAAAACGGTTTCACCTTCTTTCCTTTTTGGTGAAACTAGATTTCAATCGGCAACAAAATAGAGCTTCTACTAATATTCTGTCCTCCACCTGTAGTCTCATTTTATGACTTCATGGCCTGAATCAAAAGGCACGACTCCTGTAACCATGTGTTTTTAATTATTTTTTTTTTTTCTTTTTCTTTTTTTTGTTGATCTACCTCTTAGAATAAAGACAAACGGATATAGAACAGATCATAAAACTAAAAAAGACACAAAAAGTTAATTTTGAAAATGTTAAGCTTAATGAATCAATAATAATTATATTAATAATAATAATAAATGACTTGAGCAACTGGGTAGCAGCATCTCCGTATACTGTAGTGCATAGGAGTCTTTTACTTCCAAAGATGATTTTTCTTCATTCGTTTTTGAAATTGTTCAGGATGAATTTGGAAATGGAATAAATGGAAATGCGGGAGGGGAAATAAACATGTCAGTTTCACTATCCAATCTCTCTTTTTTTTTTAAATTTCATTATTATTAAACTGACTTTATTTTTAACTTACAAATTGTTCATCTTTCTGTTTGATTTATATTTCTGATGGCTTTTTAAATATGACATAGGATTGTATCTCTTATGTTTGCAATAGAATCTGCTCTCTTTCTCTGTGAACCGCAACATAATAGTATCTTTTCAGGCCGCACAGAGCAGCATGATGTTGAAATCGTTTTCATTTTTATTGTTTCATTTCACCTATAATGATGCAACAGGAGAGCGAAGGTCTGTTGAATTAAATGGGGCACATTTTAGGAGGATGAGAGAGGAAGGAGACTACCTTTACCGGACTATACCTTTATCCCTTCACCCTTCTTACAGCAGGTGCCACAGACATTATCAGGCCTTTCAGCCTCTGCCTGCCTGATTTTCTTTGATTCTCATCCACAATTGTTTTGAACTCTTTGTAAAGAATACAGAGCATAGATATGAATGTGACAATAAAAGATGAGTAAAACGGTGTTGTGTGGTCTTGTGTCTGGACTGTATTGGTGTGTTTTTGTCTCTGCTTGGGCACATTTAGCTTAGAATTTCATCCTGATTTAAAATGCTTTGTATTACAGTATGCCATTTTTAATCTTGACTGCATGTGTTCTTCAGTGAATTTAATCATTAGATATTGAATGTAATTTTAATGCATATATTGGCATTAGTGACATAAATAGAGCATGTTTTTTTTTATATATGATCAAGAGATTAATGTAAACTAATTTGACCAACTAATTGTTGTCACTAATTTATATGTCAGTAAATATAAGGTTTTGAGTCTGAAGTGCAGTTACACAACTATATGTTGTAAAAACAGTTTTGTATTTTGGTTCCAAACACTTTAACACAGTGGGGCTACAGTGAAGGCAGATTTAAGAGAAAAAGGCAGGCCTATGTTCTCAAGATAAGGTCACAGAAAGTAACATAATTTTAAATGAATACATTAATTAATGTAAATGAAATTAGTTGATAACAGGATGCATTTTTATTGCATTTGGAATATCTAAGTTGAAGTATAAATTGTTTTGTGTGTCATAATTGTTTACTGTATAAATGTAGCTGAAAAGCCTATTATAGCTATGACAACTCATCATAATGAAAAAAAAAAAAACGAGAAAGCGTTGACGTTAAAAAACTAATAAAACTTTATTCAGGCGAAGAAAAAAAACCTTCTGAAAGTTGTGCAATTACGTGACACCTGAGTGTTTTTCCAGGAAGAAACGCAATTTCGAAGAGGATTAGCCTAATTAAAAATATTTAAGGAGTTATTACAGAAATCAGGAATGATAAAACCAGGAATAATAATAATAATGTGTTACTTCATTTTGTATTGTATTTATGTAATGTGTTTATTTGTTTCTTCCACATTAGTAGTTGACTGTTGCTTCATCTTTTAATTGTTTTTGAATCTATGCATTTTATTAAATCTATTTCTCAGTTAGTCGTATTAAACGACTGACATACAACTGCTTAACTTTATTCTTTATTCTTTTTTAAATTTGTATTTCCTGTATAGATAAATATAAAAGAGGTAACTCATATCCTACATTGTTAGCCTATATTGATAATAGAAAATATGAATTAGGTTAAGTAGCCTACTATGTATAATTTACAAATAAAAAAAATATTTATGCAATGTTGTAAATATATTTTAAATACACTAATGTGTTGTTTGGCTGTAAATTCATGTCATGTATGTACGTCTAAAGGTTTCGTTCATAGATCAATGATTGGTGGACATCTGTGACGTAGGCGTCACAGTTCTGACCAATCAGCGTCAGGCGGTAAGTTTCAAAACACAAATGGCGACGGAGAGAACAGAAGCGTGAGTATTGTCTATCAAACCATAAAGACACATGGAAATATTTGGATTATTTTTATAGCGCGTTATACGTTAAAAGTGCCCTGTCGCTATAAGAATCAAATTAGTTCTCGGGCAAGTCGTTATTTGGATGCTGACTGCTAAACGCCCAAACTGTCTAACGTTACCTTAAGTCACCGCTGTAACTGTAGCTTTCACTGAAATACCATCAATACAGTTAACGTTATTATAATAAAAAGGCGGCCACTCAGTGTACATTAAAACATACTACAACACTGTTTTAAATACTGAACCGATGAACTTTCACAAGGGCATTTTAATTAAACAATTAAAGCCATTTAATCATTAATGCGTATATTTAGTAGATTTTAATACAATACTTACGTGCACGTGAGTGTGACAACACAAGATGCATCGCAGCTGATAGATTATTATAAATACAAGGATTGTTTTTTTTCCTTTCTTGTTTTGTAGTTTTTTTTTTTTAAGATAATATTTTTAAGATATTTTTTCATTTGTACTGAGTTGATTAAATTACATCAGAGGATTAAAACAAAATGACCAAAGCTGTTGAAAGCCTCAAGTATTCTCAGGCTGTTTAACTATGGTCCTTGTTTTTAAGAGCATGAAATAAGAACAAATAAAATTTGATAAACACTAAATAATATTCTCTGATTTCAGGCTTCTGGAAAGGACTGACCCCTCCTTCCTGAAATCATGCAACACCACCGAAGTGCAGGAAACAGGAGAGGGAGAAATTATGGCTCCTTATCTGATGGTGAATTTAAGTTCTGCTATGTGTAACAGTAGTTTATGCAAATAACTAACTAAAAAAAAAATCACCAATATTTAACCATGAATTGTGATTTTCTTTCGAATTCTTTTATTTATTTTTAAATGGATTAGCTAATAACCAATTGCCATGGTTTTATTGTAGTAACAATAACTGTAGTACCGTGGTATAAAATGATTTACATTAAACATATATATACATGAATGAAATCTTGATGTTTTATGTTCTTGCGTAGGACTGCAGGCGGAAACAGAAGCATGTATTCAGACAGCTGTGTGTGGTGGATGACATGATCCAGCTGCTGGCAGGTCTGGAGTCGGTGGATCAGCTGCTGAATGAGCCATGTCCCCGAAACCCAGGTAACACACACATTTCATGGATTATACATTTATTATAAATTATTGTGACTGTCCATTGCTACAATTGCTAAACAGCGAGGTGGTGCCTTGTTTCGGGTGTGTTGGCACACAGGTAATGAAGCTCGTTCTGCATGGAAGGCATTAAAGGCTGAATATCTGGAGAGAGTTCAGGAGGTGGAGGGGCTGATCAGCACTCTCCGGGTTCGCACGGAAGAGCTTCAGGGTAAACGGAAGACACTGGAGACCCTGCTGTCCACTCTGCAGATAAAGGTAGTCAGACTTCAAATTCAGGGGGAAAAAAAGCTATTTATCTAGCACATAAGATATATGCATTGGATGAATCTGATAAAAAGCAGGTTTTTTGCAGGTTGTTGTTGTGTGGCCTTGATAGGTAAACATGGAGCTTCGCTCTTGCATATTCTTACTGTTGTATTGTACATTAAAATCTCGTTCTTGTTCAGAAAGAGGAGTGCAAAGAGAAGGAGAGAATCACAGCTAAACGAAATCAGAGAGCTGAGGTAAGCCATGCACTCACTTCAGACTTCTAATAATTTCCACTTTTCTTCACTGAAAACGGCTGTGGGACAAACTGGTAGAATCAGCTTGCTTGAATTCTTCCTCCGTTCTCTCACACAGAAACAGATCAGCTTTCAGTTGGAAGATTCTCTCCAGGCAGCCCAAAACGCTATGAATGTGTGTGATTTGCGGCTTTCTAAGCTCAAGGATGAGGTTGAAAAACAGCATGCTCGGATTAGTGACTGGACAATATTAAGAGACGGGTGAGTCTATATACACTTTTTTTTTTTTTTGGCTACCGTTTTTGCTGTTCTTCAAACTTCAGGATTCATCAAAGAAGCCAAAAAAAAAAAAATATCCCAGTTTCTACAGAAGTATTAAGCAGCACAACTGTTTTGAAAATGAAAAAAAGAGAAATGTTTCTTCTGTGGCAAATCTGCCTATTAGAATAATTTCTGAAGAATCATGTGACACTGAAGACTGGAGTAATAGACCTTTGTCAGGTTAGATGCCATATTGAATTTGAGAGAGAGATGCATAAATTACTAATTTACAGCTGCATACTTTAGATTTTGTGACTGTGTTAGGTTGCTGATTACAGTCAAGATTCTTCAAATATTCAAAACGTTTTTGCTGCACAGACATTTAACACAATATGCCCCCCTCTCTTCCTCTTATTTTCTTTGTCTCTCAGGCTGCAGACCTTGGTCACAGTGACTCACAGAAACATGCAGTACAGGCTGCTGTCAGTCAGTTCCTCTGAGCTGTGCCTCGAGCTCTTGCCTCGTGCTGCTGAAAAATCACTTGAACCCCTGCGTGTGTCCATCACCATGACAACCAGCGATGAATTTCATCTTCAGGTACTGTGTCTCAGCATATATTTCCCTATAGTGATGCTGAGATGTGTGATACGTCAAGTGAGTGATGAACTGCCAAAGAAAGAATGTGCTTTTAAATGATAAAACATATATAGTTTGTACATGCATACACACACACTTCACTCACATTATGATGATACTATAATGTGTTATGCTGTATTAAATAGGACAAGAATGCAAAATATCTACAGCACTTACACTACCAGAACTTTAACCATGTGGTACCTCTAAAACAATTTTAGACAAGCTTTTGAATTAAACTGATGCTGCCAATATTTTAAAAACTGATATTCTTCTAGAACTATATTTCTTTTTAGCCCTATCTGGATTTCATTTTCTTTTTTTACATTATTGTAAATCTATCTCTTTTCCTTTGTTTCAGGTGTTTCAGGGAACTGCTGGTCTTGTAGAGGAGGCGGTGGATGGGCGTTTTCGGCAAGTGAGCGCCGCCCTTGTGGAGGTGATGGAGCGGTACATAAGTCAAGGAGAGATGCTGTCTGAGATACAGGCTCTGCACTCCAGGTACATTTTCTTAAAGTGTATACATACATTTCTCAGGAATCTTATCATTTCTATATTTTATGGCGGTAAAGTTCAGATTCATCACAAGTTACTGATAACGAAAAAGGTTCATAAAACCAAAATACATCATACAATTCAGGCCTTCAAACTGAAAATCCTTTTTTCTTTAACCTGTGAAATGTTGTCAGCCACATAGTCATTTTTATTGCTACATTAATTATTACTACATTACTACATTAATTATTTTCACTACTACACCATGCAAGCTTGCAATAATGTATTTCATTCAAGTAACCCGTTCACAACTGTCTTTTATGGTTTTATTGGATCTCAGTTGCTGAGAAATGTTTTAATTTAACAACACTGGATCTCAACATTCTGTTCTATAAGGCAAGAAAACTAGTTTTACACTATAAAGCAATTTACTTCCTGTATCTCATGTACATTTTTTGGCTTGTTTGGTCAGGTTTGCGATAGATTGGTGTCCTGCTGAAAAGCTTCTGATCTTTCTCAAGACTGCGACCACCGTATGTCACCTGAGGGTTGAGGAGGGGTACCCTTCACACGGCAGAGCTACTCTCCTGTCTGTGAGGAAAGACGGCAATCTGCTAGATATCACCGATCTACAGGTGAGGAAGAGTGAAAAGCTTTTATTACAGTTCACTAATTCATATTGCTTTTTTACTAGTCATGTCGCAAAGCATCGAAATTTGCCAATTATCCTTGTCTTTGCTGATTTTTGCACCAAATTTGTGCCATTTTCAAACTTCATAAATATTATTCCAGATTCTTATAAATTGTACTCATTGTGTTCATGCTGACTTGGTATGTTTCTAAAAAACATTTAAAGCTTTAAGAATTAAGTATAAAGTAATACCATATTTTCCTTGCACATTTAATGCATGTGAGTTTTTAATTTCAGAAACATTTTCAAATGTATCTTTTCAAGGTAAAAAGTTTTTTTTTTTTTTTTTTTTTATCAGGAATTATTAATTCATAGATATCATTACCCTTTTGGGAAGTTGCCCCACATGACATTTTACATCCTGAACTAACCTTGTCTTCTTATAAAGGTTTTTTCTCCCAAGTAAATAGTAGCATAAAATTATGCCAAATTATTTAATAATGTTTTCTTTTTATGAATTTCATTCATTTAATTATACATTCATGTAATGATTATTTTATTATTTTTTTATTGCTTTATTACGATGTCAGAACAATTGTGTATGTATTTTATATATATTTTACTTTTTAAATGCTCCAAAAATATCAAAATTAATTGTAATACATAATTTGCATTCAATTAATTGAATGTATAAATTGCATTTTAATGCATGTTAAAAATATTGGTCTAGTTGAGCATAGTTGAGAGACTATCATGCTGCATTGTGACCCAGCATTTTCTGAAAATGTTCCCCAAGGTATAATTGGTATAATGTTCCCAAGCCAAATAATTGGTATATCCCCTCTTATATGAGGTCATGATGTTACCAGCTCAGATCCTTGCAATGTTTTTCTCTGCCATTTTTGAATTCAGTTTGTTCATTCATGTTCATTTTCAGCCTCCAGTGCAACATCCTGTTCTGACAGAGTGGCTTGAGTTTCTCTCCTCCAGTCCGAACATCTGACATCACGAAATTTACTCCAGCCCTGATCTTCTGGTTTGACTTCATCATGAATGTCACTTCCTGTGTCAGAGTCTGTTATATTACACATAATCCATTTGCATTGTAGAGTTCTAGTTGCATTGTCGATACATATAAATGAATGTTTGTGTCTGCATTGTGAGTCATAAAGTATTTTCAGACTTTATCTAACCAACCCAGACTGTCATTATTATTATTAGAATTATTATTTGCATAAATAACCAGTGCCAAAGGATTGGAAAAATCTAATTTCAATATGTTTTCAAGTAGCAAAGAGTTCTGCATTCTTCACCTCAGAAAATACAGATCACGTGACATCTCTGTTATGTTTGTGTCTATTAAAAAATCAAAAAGGTAAATAAAATGAATCTAAAATGTATTAAATGGCGCCCGGTTTTCACTTCCCTCTTTTACATTTACAGTCAGCTCTTGTTTTTCCACACTAGAGGGCAGCACTTCCTGTGAAGAGCACCACATGCATATTGTTCCATTCACTATGGTCTGACATAACAGGTTAGGTAACGATTCAGACTATATCTGGAGACTCAAGTTTCTTCTTCTGCTGCCTGCATATTTAATACCCTCTTTTTTTTTTTTTTTTACTACACAACAGTTCTGAAGTGTTGTATATTTCCATCTCAGACACGAAAAGCTGCTATCACGTTGGCTTCTAGCCACCCCTGGGGCGTGTTATGAAACGAGATCAAATTCACAGTCATTTTTTTCTTCCTGTGGTTGTTCTGATATACTCCACTCCACACTTGAAGCAGTTATCCGCCCTCAGGTGCTGCACAACAGGAGCTGCTCTCATTGGCTGAATAAGATGTGAGGTTTGCTCTGGATTTGGCCAATAGGGAGCTGTGAAGCTGATTATGTGGGCACAGTGACCCAGTTCTGGGTGCATGTGTGTGGAGAGCACTCCATATTCTCTGCTTATTCTGGTGTCTGCAATTAGAAAGGGCCTGGACTACGTGATGTGCTTTCACAATAACCTTTGTAGATAACATAATGACCTTTTGAGTCCTTCGTAATCACCTCAGTAAACTACTGCTTTCTGTCCCTCTGTTTATCCTGAATAAAATCTGGTTTTGTGTATGTAATAAAAGCCTTAAAAAGATCTACAGAGTGTGTAGTATCTTGTAATCAGTTTTTTTTTTAAATATCTAATTGAATACACTTTCCTTTTTTCTTTTCACATTGCTTTGTCATTTAAAAAAAGTGCTCGTTTATTTCTTGATATCAGTGTAATGAGTTGATTTATAGTTAAAGTGAGAAAAAGTGAAAGTGACGTGACATTCAGCCAAGTATGGTGACCCATACTCAGAATTTGTGCTCTGCATTTAACCCATCCGAAGTGCACACACACAGAGCAGTGAACACACACACACTGTGAACACACACCCGGAGCAGTGGGCAGCCATTTATGCTGCGGCGCCCGGGGAGCAGTTGGGGTTCAGTGCCTTGCTCAAGGGCACCTAAGTCGTGGTATTGAGGGTGGAGAGAGCGCTGTACATTCACTCCCCCCACCCACAATTCCTGCCGGCCCGAGACTCGAACTCACAACCCTTCGATTGGGAGTCCGACTCTCTAACCATTAGGCCACGACTTCCCCAAATTCCTGTGATGACAAATGAGGTAGGTATTGTGAACCCCCCCCCATTTGCTCTATGTTTTCTGATTACTCATGTTTACTGTTATTGAATATTTTAGCTTTTTGCAAAAGCTTTCCTGTGTTAGGTATAGTGATTCTACTGTGTTAAGATTCAGTCTTATTGAATGTCACGGATGTAAATTTCCAGTATATAATATTTACAATATTTCTACTATATTTTTTCCCCTTCATATATGGATAACTGTTCAAATGCTTGGGGTTGGTAATTTATTAGTGTGTGTGTGCGTACAGTGAAATATTTTTACAATATACATTAACTTTTCTATTTGATTTTTTTTTTTAAATTTACATTTAAAAAAATTTAATGGTGATTCCTGTGATGACAAAGCTGCATTTAAAGCATTTCTGCAGTCTTTAGTGTCACATGATCATTCAGAAGTCATTCTAATATGATGATTTGCTGCTCAAGAGACATTTCAAAATATTAATTGCTGCTTATTTTTTTGTGGAAACCAAGCTGTTTTTTTTCCAGGATTTGATGAAGGGATAATTCAAAAGAACAGCATTTATTTGAAATAGTTTTTTTTTTTTTTCAATATATTAATGTATTTTCTGTGACTTTTGATCATTTAAACTAGTTTAATTCTCAGTCCTGTTCAATGGCAGAGCTTATGGAAAATAATTGGCATAATTTCTTGTCTTCCATACTTGGTACACACATCAGCTCCCACTAGAGGACCCAGCCTTAACCTTACTGTTGAGGACAGCGATGGTACATTTTGCTTAGTGCTCTCTTGACATTGAAAAGCAGCTTTTTAGTATACCTAGTGTACTATATATAGTACTTTATGTAATTGTTTTGTCATCCAGTTAATATTTTATAATTTCTTTACAATAAACATATTCAGTACACAGATAAACCAACATTTATTCAAGATGCAAGTTAAAAACACTACATAGAGATGTTTTTTTTTTTCTTGGATATCTGTTTGAAAGAGATAAAACACTACATTCTTGTTTCATAAAATGCCTTTGTGAAGAAAACAACTTTAATACATGTCTTGATATTCTATAATATGCATACACTCTACTTATATATCTGTGCTTGAATAGATTTATCATTTGTGTTGAGCATGTGATACAAAAAATATATATATTATACATTTTAAAACATTTAAAGTATGTATATCATATTTACACATATTTTACAAAGTCACAGGGATGTGAATGTTCATACCACGCATAGCTTGCATTATAGTTACAATGATCATAATTTTCTCTGAGTGTGGGTCTAGCAGGAACCCAGGCCGGACTGGATATGAGGAGACGCTTGACGTGTTTGTGCTGTCGTCCCCTCTCTGGAAGTGGCCTGGAGATCCTTCTGGCCTGGCTGTGACTCCTTGCAAGAGGTATTATGCACTTGTTCCCCATGAAGACGCAGTCCAAATGTGAGTGTTTATGTCTGCTTTATTATTAGCTTAATCTTACCACCCATTTCAGGTAAGTACTGAAATTGGCTCAAGGACCCTTTTATCTGCCCTATATGGTGGTTATCAAGCCATAAAGGCTACTGACCAACCATTAGACACCAAAGCGTCCCTTTAAATGTGTCATCAAGTGCTTTTAAGTGCCAAAGGCATGAGTTTGCCTTTCTCTTGGAAAAGAGTTCTAAAGTTTGTGCCCGCTCTGTCTTTCATTGACCCACTTTCATCAGCTTCTTGCGACCTCAGGCGTCAATGCGGAAAGAGAGCAGCTTCTCTGAGTGCATGTTATTCAGCGTGCGCAGGTCAGGAAGTTTGAGCAGCAGCTTGGTGAATCGGGAGGCGTCATTAGGGGCGTTCTTGCTGACGAGGGTTCGGAGAGCCCGGATTAAACTTTCCTGAAGCATCTCCACTGAATTCACGTTTTCAATGCCAGAACGGTCTGTGCAACAGAAACAGACAATGAAAGATTGAATTAATTAGTGTATCTGTGTTCTGTGTTCCACAAATCTTATGGGTTTGGAACAACATGAGGGTGAGTAAATGATCACGTTTTAAATTTTGAGTGGACTTTCTGTTTAACACTAGTATGCAACCTACCTGCAGACACCAGCACGACTGCAGTGAAGAGTCCCAGTTCTTCTGGTGAGAGCTCTAATGCGTTGAGTTTTTCACTGAAGTCGAACATGGTTCCCAGCAGATCGCTCATGCCCATGCTTTTCAGCGCCTCTAGGCTGTAAGTGGTGCCTGAGATGAACGTTACGCTCCTCTCTTTTACGTTAAACAGAGAGGAGAAGCGCACCATGAGGACCTGCAGGAGATATTCAAAAAGAAATACGAACTTAGTAAGACCATCAAAGCGTAACTGGCATCGTGATCTTGACACAAAGCAGATGTTTTAAATAAAACACCTTCAACTTACCTCAAACGTTCCGGCTTTTAGCAAAGTGACCTGGTCGTTCTGGGGGAGCGTGCTAAACCCTGGGATGTTTTTGGCAAACTCCACCACCTCTCGCACCGCTGGAGTGAAGCTAAGAGAGAAGTCTTCCCAGATTTCCTGTGGTGTTTTGCTGGGGTCTGAGTAAGGATGCATGTTCATTGGGCAAGCCTGGAAAAAGGAATCGTCGTCACTTCCAACTCTTATTTACTTGGTAATCACCTTTAAAGTAATTTTAATATCAAAGAAATTATATTCTTACCAGCAGAATCTCCTTGCGTTTTTTCCACGGACAGTTCTGACCCTGGGAGCTGCTGTTCATCTCCTGACTGTGGTGGACGCCAAAGAGGTTACTGTTTGGAGGTCGCTGGCTGTTGTTATTGTGCTGCTGATGTTGCCCAGGTGCTTGGGAGGCTTGAAAATGGAGGCCACTGTCTGGTGGCACCTCGAAGTTGTTACAGTGATGAGCGACATTATTATCATGGTGGTAGATGGTGTTGTGGCCATTGAGGTGGTATCCAGCCATGCAGCGGTTGCTGCTTCGGTTGTCCAGCTCACCGTTTTGGGGCAGCAGTGCTGGAACTAACTTATCATGGGCGTAGACGAAGGTTTCACGGTGTGCTCTGGTTATGGCGGCGATGGTTTTGTCTACACCTGGACTAGAGCACGGTGGTGGAGAAGAAGTCAGAGCTGGGGGACTCTGAGCCGGCTGCACCGAAGGGGAGGTTGGGGTCGGAGGGGAAGGGGACTGTGCTATGGGTACTGCAGAGGGCTGGGCTTGCGGTCCCAATGTAAGCCCCGGGCACGGAGATGAGGAAGAGGTAGATGGGGATGAGGTGGAAGAGCAGGGGGTGTTGGATGTGATGCTCGCCAGCTGGAATTCATTCTGAAGCTGGTTGTTCACCATGTTGTTCATGGCGTTCTGCATCTCGGCCAGCATGCGCTGTTTCTCACGTTTTGGGATACGGCCGAAACGAACAGCTGGGGGTTAAGAAAGGACAGAAAATGTCACAAATTCGTCATGTTTATGTTGTTAGTCAATGTTCTGTTTAGAAAAGTTTCAAGGGATGTAGGATATAATGGTTCCATATCAGATACTGGACGATATTTAAAAAATAATAATTAAATTTATCGGTATCAATTTTTTTGTTAACATAATATATGAGTGTGTACTGTGTATATTTATTATGTATATATAAATACAAATACATGCATGTATATATTTAACAAAAACATGTTATTTTTATATATTAAATACATTTATATATAATATAAAATATAATAATATAAATATAAAAATGTACATACATGTAAATATTTCAAAAAAGTATGTGTATTTACATATACATAATAAACACACACACATATATTATGCTAACAATAACTTTTATTTTGAATTGCTTAATATTAATGCTAATATTAGTAATGTTACTTTTAAGTGTAATATTTAGCAACTATCAGAGTTAATATAAATTGTTATACTGTACAATGCTGTATCTCAAAACTTTTTTTTTTTTTTAAATGTGTTAGTAAATAAATTGCATTAATTTTAATATTTGTATTTATTGGTTACAACATTTTTGAAAGATATCAGCTTATCTGTATCACTCAGAATTCTAATATCAGTGCATCCCTAAACCTTTCTCTAACTGTAAGTTTGGCTGTATAGATATTTACCGTCACGGGACATTCCCACAGACAGACACTTTTTGAAACGGCACTGCTGACACCGGTTCCGGTTGATCCTCATAATGGTACAGGTTTCATTCTTCAGGCACTTTTTGTACTGGATATTCTGCTGGATGCTGCGTCGAAAAAAACCCTGCAGACAAAGCAGATAATGTAAATGTTATTCTTTACATTTTAAAAGATTTTAAAAAATGCAATCAACACTATTTTAATGGTGCAATCAATGCTGTTGTCTTACCTTGCATCCCTCACAGGCATGGACACCATAGTGAAAACCGGAAGCCACGTCGCCACACACTTTGCACAGCAACACCATTCCATTCAGCTCTGGGTGGAAAGCCAGATGTTAAAATCTTTCTCCTGTATACCATACTATACATTACTCAAGTTGAATATGTTTTTTATTGCTTACTAGTAAGGGTGGCAACTGATTTGTTGGGTGAATTGCGTGCACTTCCACCATCTTCGCGGCCTCTTGGGGATCCACCAGAGCATGATGAGTTTCCGTCCTCTCCTGATCCTGAACTCGAGCTGCTGCTGTTGCTACTGCTGCTGGTGTACATACGTGAGGAATCATGGGATCCATTGGGGGATGGTGGGAACGAAGAGCCAAAGTAGGGTTGTGTAAGGGACTGTAGGCTGCTGTTGGAATTCTCATTGTACATGGACACAGGACTGGTGCGGTTGGGAGAGCCTCCACACGATCCGATGTATGATATTACCCCACCTAGTGACAGAAAAGAAAGCCACATTTATTAGACAGTCCTCATTGTTGCAATGTGGAAGCACAAAAAGCGAGAGAGGCCCACTAAGAGGGAGCTGAAAATGTTCTGAGGTATTTTTTTCTCCTCCCTAAAATGGCCTTGCGGGCACATCCTTATTAAAATGTTCCCATAAATACTTCTCTCCGCTATACAAGCAGTTGCACCAAAACAGATGGCGCTATGGAAACAAGGAAGCGTTTTTGTGGAAAATAGGGATACTTTCTAGGAACTGTTATTGTTAACTGCATGGGGACATAAAAAAAAAAAAAATACAGCGACCACTCCTTTCTTCCTGAGTTTGTGCTTTAGAGGGCGTTTTTAGTGGTTTATAGTTTCAGTGGCACCAGTATGCCTTGTGAACATTATTTCCGTTTATAAAACACGCAACCTTGCATGATGTGTCAGAAGCACATGCCTAACCATGTGCATTTATGTATGATATTTACAACTCTGTTTTGTTTGAGTTGGATCCTGCTCATTAGCGTCCATCAGCTCAAATCAGATAAGACTACTCTTGAGGAATAGCGCAGTGTGCTAGAGTTTAAACTTGGCGTTGACTCTAGCATGTATACTATTCCCTAGTGTCTGATACTTCCTTCTGCCTTTCCTAACCTCTGGTCCCCTGAAATAAAACACAGTCCTTTGCTCTCGTTTAACAGTTTCCTCCTGCACACTGCATCAACGCACATGATGGAAACCATGTTTTGGTGAGATCTGTGCTTATGTTGTTTGCGATAGATAGATAGAGCTAAAAACTGGTATTATCATATGAGAGACCAGCGTTTATACAGTTAATGTAGTTGACAGGTCAGTTTTAAGAATTATTTTGAGAAGCCTTTGCCAGTATAATCCGTACTGCGCTTTGAATGTCAAAGGCAAACTGGTGTAGATGTTACATAACAGCTGTAGACTAGTACAAAAGGTCAAAAAGTCACTGTGCCAGGTGGAGCCAAGCAATGTGTTGTAGCTTTGACTCCTGTGGTGCTCTAGAAAAACTTGTCTCGCATTAGCTTTATCAATGCATGTCCACTAGCCTGCGATTTTAACTTAGTGACTGCACTGTGGATATAGTTACAAGGCAACGGTGGTTTCAGATCTACTCCCTGCTTATGCTCTCGTGCCCTTTCTGGCCCTGACTGATTTTCAGTCCAAACACTTAGACTTTCCTAATCAGTCTGTCAAAAGAAATGTGTGAGCCGCCTCCCCTCCACGTGCGCCACACAAGGACAGCCTTTCAACGAGACTCGCTTCTTTAGACACGCCTCTCAAAACACACCCGCTTTTTCAAAACGCTTCAGCGTCGATTTACGCCTACAGGCAGTGAGCAAGCCTTTTACACTCTACTACACTGATAAACTATTAAAGTGTTTCCGCTGGGTTCATTACATTTATCCCTTAAGCCACTCAAGTCTGGGCGTACGTACGACGCGAACCGTAAAACCTCTCATTCGTGATTCAAACTAAAAACTAGAGCGTGCAATAAATAGTAAACATAAAAAACTAGTAAACCTTCCCTGGCTTCGTTATAATTTATTAGGTTAACTGTATGCGGTTAAGGGTGGCGAAGCAACAGAACGTTGAATATATAAATGTATAAAATATTTGTCTTCTGAATAAACGATTCTTATTAATTCATAATCGAGCATTCCAGCCGCGTAATCAGATAAGTGTCTGTAATTTCATCAAACGATTTCGAACGCAGTTGAAAAACATTTGATAAATAGATTCTAAAACACATTTTCCTCTCTTAGTTTTATTATTAACTAAAGTTAGCCTCCATAATCCGCTCGTTATAAATGTGTTAAGTCCAAGAATCTATAAAAGGCAGAGGCGGGGATGTTTTGTGACGCTGTATTCCTGTCAGAGGGAGAGAAAAAAAAAACTGTTACGTTAAAGTGGATCAATTTCTTGTCCCACTTTTGCAGTGAACACGGGTTAACGTGATGTCCAGCCCCACGCATCCCTATTCGGTCCAATCGCAGCGCGCACATGGCTCAGACTGCGGCGTCACACACGGGTTCGCGCTGGGAGGGCAGACACGGCGCGAGGCGGAATTATGTAATGAGCGCCTGCGTTCACCAATGGCTGTAGGCGGAGAGCGGAGAATGAAAACAAAAAGCACATGGCTAGACACGGCGGTCCATGTGAATCGAGAGGATCTTCGACGCTCGCCTGCATCACAGGGATGTCCGTACACCTGACTCTTCAGTTCTGACCTAGTTCCCCGAAATTCACAAGAACACTGTGCCTTAACCCGTGATGTCCTTGCCATAGCTGGGTATTTGCATTCTGTGTAGGCTACATCCAGAACTTCTATCACGCCAAATACGACAGGAACATTAAAAGTATGCATACTTGAACATCAGTTTTCATTTCACACATATTAGGTTTTATGAAGGCATGATGAAGCAGCCTATTTACACACACTAAAGGCTATTATGTAGGCTTCACATTTAAACATACCTTCGCGATTGTTTATTTCAGAGCCATGCGTCATTAAATAGGCTGTTACAAAATGACGAGGTAATTCGGCGAGCCTCCCCGCTAGATCGATTTACTATCGTGTCAGGCAGGGAAATTATTAAGCTATATATCTGTGCCGTTCCACTGCACCAAACTATGCTTATAAATGTAGAATGCAGATCTGTTGCGCAACATTCAGTAGTGGGTAATACAAACTTACTAACATGCAATTTGACAGTGAAGCAGAGAGGCGACTGATTATTATTATTAATAATAATAATAATAACAGAATGATCAACGAGACTGTTTCTAAAAGCATCCAGAAAGACTCACCTGTGTTGTTTGTATCTACTGCTGTCGTCATGTTGAGCCCCAGTGAAGACATGCAGGTTTATGACAGAATCTCCAACGCAACACCCAGAGAGATGCACTTCAGTGTTTCTTACAGATCAGTTCTTATTTACGATAAAGTCATAACTGCCACGTAATGACCGTCCTATAACCGCATAAAATACGAGCAAAAGATGAGAAACTGTGCGCAAATACGTTTCATTCAGTTAAAGTGTATCATAAGCCAGTGCGCTTGTCTCTCGCCCTATCTGTGTCGCTCTGAACTGTTCTGTCAAGTCGACCCGCTTTTGCTTTTTGCCTCGTTCCTAGGAGCATGGATGAGATGAGCGCAGGCGCGCAGTTGCACGAGGCTTGAAATGTGTACATGTGACCCCATGAGCCTCGTGGCCCAGTGACACAGTTTCTCCAGAACACATTTCGGTGCGTATTTCAAAAATCCCCGCGCACGTGGCTGCTTCGGCGTTGGGAAATGTAGTCTAATGTGAAGAGTTTGAAATCGCCTGATGTCAAAAGGAATATAGTTTGTATGGCTGCATCTGGTTTCTTGCGTCTCACGCGTGAAACGTGTTTTTGAATGAGCCAATGAGGGGAAGTAAATGTGACACTCGTCTGTACTCCGTGCACATTTATTCAGAATGGTGGACGATCTTTACTCTGGCTACAAAAACAATGCATAAAAAATGCATACAGATCATGTCTGATGTGCCGTTTAATGTCTGATATGATATTATCTGGCATCAAAAGATAATTCTTCTGTATTATCTTAAACTTCAGAAGATCCTCTAAACTCATGTGTATATCAGTATATGGGCATTGTCCTTAATGTAGACTTCTTCCCCCCATCTTAACCTATATGTGTGTGTGTGTGTGGTTATAATATGTAGTTAGGATGCACAAATTCCTAATGTCTAAAGTCGTGTGTTTTGGAGTAATTTTGACACTTTTTTGCGCCTTTTTAGCTTTTGAAGCTATTTAAAGGTTATTTTCAAAACAGCAATTTACCCCCAAAATAAGTTTCCACTGTGTCCCAGATAGAGCCCCTCCCTTACAGAAAAGCGCACCAGCTTTTGAAAACCATTATCCTCTTTTGGGGCTCGGGCAGACACGTGCCTGAGAACAAAACCGTGCTACTTAAAAAAAAAAAAAAAAAATAGACCATCTCGCAGCAATAAGAGGAGTCACATCTATAATGCTGACCATGGTGGCGCTGCATGAGCCGCTATTGCGTTCACGTGAATCACTCTGGCTCTTATTGGAGGTATGTATAATCGGTCTCACCTGTATAAGAATCGTGCATGACTCTGCACGTGACAAGTGGGTGGAAAACTTAAACGTGATGATTCACTGGTGTGGCGAAGAACTGTTTGCACCTACCGTTGTCAGATGTTGTGAATTGACCACGCCTGTTGCTTCTATTTTCGGACTGTATCTTTATGGCAAGTTTCTACATTTTTGTGCTGGTTGTTTAGATTATCGTGGACACGGATAACGGTGCCTCTGCATAAGCGAAATGGTAGAGTTTTCGTCACCTTTGCACATCACGTTACCTTGACCAAACATGTAATCGCTTGAGGAGGCTTATAGCTCGACTCTCGCGACTTGTTGCAAAAGCACGACTGTGTTTGACACATCGCTGAGGTGGCACATGCAAAAACACTCCGTACGCTTTACACGCACCGTGCCCGTTCTGTGCGCGCGCGAGCACCTCACATGGCGTACCATAATCTTTGTTTATATTGTTACCAGACGCTCAGTATCTTGGTCAGTGCTAGATTTCAAAGGCAAATCTTAAGCAGAAACCAAAGGAAATAAAAATTTCAATATATCAATAGCCCCCCCCCCCCTTTTTTTGTGGCTAACTTCGAATTTTATGCTATAGTGAAGAGCATGAATTAACAATGTTATTTTGAAATAGATTTTTCCCCCAGAAAGTTATTTGACACGTTTTTTTCAAGTTATGTGTTCGTTTTGAAGTTATATAGTGCCCATTTGACACGCTTTAGTAAAATGTTTGTGGTTTGTTGTTTGTTTTTAAAGATATGAGTTAATTTTTTGGTTTTGTAAAGACTGTGTGTATATATTTATGTATGTATAGTGATTTTAGAATTTTTTTTAAAATAGGCTGCCAGCTGCTGTGGTTGCCGTAAAAAAAAACAAATGGCAACATTTTAGGTCTTAACTTAAATTTACAGTAAAGACGTATTTCATTATAATGTTAATATACCAACGTATTGAAGTACTAATATGTGTTTTGTACCATTGTAATACAACCAAAAACAGGTGGTGATGAGAAAGGCACACGATGAATCAAAGTTCATCACAGCTAACTAAGAAGAAACTTATTTTTTTTCAATGAAAAAACATCAGAAGTGAAGTGTCATGCAGGGAATTGAATGTCAATTTACAGTTTTTTTTACTGTAAATTATACAATAACTTGTTCTTTTTCACTTCCAAAAACTGTAATTTTAACAGTAATTTACTGTACAATTACATTAAATGTAATCGGTTATTCACGTTTATAGGACATTTATTGTTAACCAATTAAGTTTTTTTTACTGTAGCATTTTTACAGTCTTTTAATATTAAAATCACAATCATTTTTTTTACAGTGCAATGTAATGTTTAAAATGCTTTAAAATTAAGTCCATCAGAGATATCATGAGTACTGTAAATTTGAGCTTAAATATGCAGATTGCATTTACAAATGTTACTGCCCTTACAAAAAGATTCTAGTTACGCTCTTAAAAATAAAGGACCTTTAATGTCATGGTTGGAACCTTAGCTGTGTATCTGTATGGTGTATATCTATCTATCTATCTATCTATCTATCTATCTATCTATAGTGAGGTTGATGTTTTGTTTTACGTGCTACTCCAAGGTAGGCTTAAAAAATAACAACATTCAATGTCCAAACCAAGTGGTAGCTATTAAATGATGTAGAAAACTGTTAATCTCTTTATGCTTAATTGCGACATTATTACTGTGTTGTTTGCTAAAATTAAGATGACACATTAAACCTCACAAGTCCTTTAAATAACCTAATAATCCTGGCTCTCCAGAAATCACCACACCTTGTCAGCCATGCATATTTTTAGTAACGATGATCAATCTGGACTCACAGCGGCAAAGCTCTAGCTGTAAAACTCAACTATTCTGCTGTAGTTTTATGGTTGTGGCTGGAAGGGATACAGCAAAAACCGGAAGCTAACAATACATTGAATTTTCTATTAGATTGTGTTTTTATTAACGTCTTCACTTACCCCAACCCTAAACCTACCCTTTACAAAACTGCAAAAATAGTCATTATTGTTGTACATTGTGAGAAACAGTACTTAATATTGATGTGCGCATGCCCAGTAGTTTTTGCTGTATGCCATCTAGCCTTAACCTAGTTTTATCTCTGTGTTATTGTGTCCTCTTTGTGCTGTCTGGCGCAACAGCGCCCGTGCTCGACAACGTGAGGAAGTCTTTGCATGGCCAGCAATCATTAACCTCTCATCACTGCGGGTTTCCTCTCTCTGAGAACACCAAAGGCGCCAGGACAGCCAAGACCATCTAAACGTGCTGTAAAATATGGACGTGTTCCTTTAAGATGAGCAAAGCAAGAGTATTAGGACATTATAATAGCACTTGGTCTTTTATTACGGACATACAAATACAGCATTTCAAATCAGCCACACAGGGACTGATCGAGAGCTATTTAGAACAATGACTTCTTAACAAAGCTGATTAATCAATATCAACTAACATGATTCAGACAGGGGTGTGATTTATGCATGGGTGTACATATGATTAAAAGTACATGTGATTTTGTTAAACAAAAAATTTGTATTTTATAACGGGGGAGGTAACGCTTAAGTAACCAAAAACAGTGTATGTAGCGTCTATTTTTACGGTAAACCTGTGCCGCTCGCGCGCTTCTCTCAGCATCGGACTAAAATTAACAAAATCCTCACATTATAGACGCTATTTGTTATCATTGTTATATAAAGATATTTAAAAATAATTCGTTTTGAGCAAGATGAATCTCAACAGATCGCACCCTGCAGATTTGCTGTAGACTACAAATTCCTAAAACAGCAAACTGTAACAAGGCTCTGTCATAATTAAAATAAAGTTTTAAACTGCAGCGTTATGAATCTAGGTCACTCGAGCCGCCTCCTAACCTACTGTCCGCGTGACTCCAAAGAGGCGCTCTGTCTTTCTTTAATCACGTATTTTTAAAAGATCGCTTCATTGATGTCTGGTGGTCGAGGTCACCCTTTCTTACGAGGCTCGTTTCATGTTTTTAAAATTAAAGCATATTTCAATATATTTTAAACGACTTTAACAGCAGCCACTGAACGTCTTGTAACAACAGATGGTCATCTTAACTCAAACAGCGACTGGTTATTTGCTTCTCTTGCGCGCGCCCGAGCTTTATGAAGGAAACGCTCGCGCTGAACCTTTCAGTCCTCAAGCAAATATAATAAACGACACTCGAAACCTCTTTAGTGCGTCGATGCGGCACAGAGAGACGCGCTTCCCTGTTTCTTTGCTCGCTTAGTCGCAGGGTCCCCGTGTGCCATGTGAGTCGTCCCGTACCTAGGAGAGTGCCGCACGCACCGGAGCGTGACAGGGGTGTGTCGTCACCGACAGCCCTGCTGCGGAAGCGCGCGGTCACCCGGCAGGTCCACGTGCGGGCACGGCTTCAGCTCTGAAGTGGAGCAGTAAAGTGGGCGTCGACCCGGCGCTCTATTTTCGTGGAAAGCGGGTAGTCTCGGTCACCCACTAATGTAAACATCTCAGCGGTCTGACGGAAACAAAAGCCGTGTGATCGGGTTGTCGCTCTAGTTTAACGTGGATTCATACAGACACATACCTAGTATAGCATAGATCATAGACAAGACTGGTTTACAATCTGCTATTATTCTTATGTAGATTATTTCCATCTAACATTTTTCGTCTGTGGTGGACTCCTATTGCATTCCTTTACGACTGACAGAGAGATTTGTTCAGGAACTTGTCCTCTCATGTTCAGCTTACTGTGTGTTTTGGGTATCTGGTGTCTGCAAAGCATAGGCTACGTGATGATAAACATGTTCTTGTTCTTCTCATTCAAGTGGCTTTTGATTAGCTCCTTGGAAGCACTGGTGTGCCTTCTATACAAGATCCCAGGGGACCTTCAGATGACAAACTAACCCATGGTTGTGATCACAGAGTGTAAGCGATTAGGACAGAAAGCATGTAGGAAAAGTTTCAGTTTTAGGTTTTAAATAAAATTCCACAAACAGAAGGACATGGAAACTCTGTTCTGGTTTTGACTGGTTCTCTCAGTGCTGTAAAGCTGGGGAAAATGCAAGAGTTAAGAATGAGAAGATATATATATATTTTACTTTTATAAATAAAATATTAAGAAATCCAATTCTGAATGGTAATCTATAAAAATCCATTAGTCATGTTTCACTGTGTAGTTCGCAGAGGGCATTTTATATCACATGGGCCTAACTGAACTCCTGCTGGCCTTGACCTGGCATGTTTTGCATGATATAGCAGTATAAATCATGATATAGCTGCTATTTCTGGAATCTCATCCACTCCCATTTACTTAATTACCTTGTGGGAAGTTACAAATTAACATTGTCTTACTACAAGGCAAAAACAAATCATTCATTAACACTGTAACCAAACTGTACACCTTATCTTTAAAAAAAAATAAAAAAAATCATAATCTCACTGTTTACATGTTATCAAGTAGAGCCCTGCATGTATGCGTTCAGTATAACGTGCTTGTAGTTCTGTGCAAGAGAACAGGATAAACCTGGCAAAGAGTGCAGTCTAGTGGAGAAGAATGATAATTACAGGTCAGGTTTTGCACTCGGCTTATCAAAATCCCAGTTCCCCCTCTAAAAAAAAATATTAAATACATAAAATTAAACCAGCCTAAAGGGGTTTTCTGGTCTTAGCTGGTTTAAGATGTTCACGTTGAGTAATAAGCAGGTTATGATAGGCTTGTATTCCAGTCTGACCAGCTGAAAGTACTCCAAACCCCGGTAAAACTGGCTAATACCAGCAATTCAACGGTTTCTTTTTCAGCTGATTTGGAATTTTAATGCTTAACTGGTTACATAAAGATTTATTCAATTACACTGTCCACATTTTTTTAAATACACATTGTGTTTTGTCCGGAGAAAATATTTGATCTTTGTAGTGTGCAAACTCTCAGCCACACTGTTTTTTTCTGAATCAGTTTCAAAGCACTAAGCACATATTTTGCTATTCTAGTTAATTATATTGTATATAGGCTTGCTTGTCATTTGCACGTTCTGCAATCACCTTTTTATGAAGTTTAAACGTTTCTGATCTTTCACAGGGTCGCATTCATACAGATCGTTTCAGTATGTACACTATAATTCAAAAACTTGAAATCAGTATTGTTTTTTTGTTTTTTAAGAAATTTATTCTAAAACAATTGCTGTTATTTTAAACTTTCTATTCATCAAAGAATCTTGAAAAGAAAGTATCACAGTTTGATAAAAAATATTAATTAAAAATATTATCATAAAAATATTAAACAGCACAAATATTTTTAACACTGATAATAATAAAAAAAAAAAATTCTTGAGCAGTAAATCAGCATATTAGAATGATTTCTGAAGGATCATGTGACAAGACTGGAGGAATGATGCTGAAAATTAAGCTTTGCCATCACAGAAATATATATATATTTTAAATAGATTGAAACAGAAAACAGTTACTTTAATTTGTAAAAATGTTCTGTATTTTTTGATCAAACAAATGCAGCCTAAGTGAGCATAAAAGACATAAAAGACCCAAAGGATCAGTATAGGCATCTCAAATCAAAAGGTCAAGCTTAATTATACTGTACTATAAATAAATAAATAAATACATCAAATTTTTATAATATATTTTTATATCTATCTATCTATCTATCTATCTATATATATATATATATATATATATATATATATATATATATATATATATATATATATATATATATATATTCAGAAACCCAGTCATAATGCTGTTATTGTAGTTCCCTCTGTACTTCTGTTTTTGTTTGGAGGAGGAGATATTCACAGCCTGAGCAGGTACACATACACTCACACTGTTTCAATAATACATCAGATTCAAGCTATAAGGCATAAGCTCTGCTGGCTAGGCTTCATAATTGTATTTCTGTCTTCCTATTGCAGATCATCTACATACCTGCCTCAGGTTTGTCCAGTAATCTGCTCAGATATATTTATGCATTTGTTATTAAGAGAGTTATATATGTACGTTTATAATTTTATTTTCTCAGCAGCTGACCAAATGATCTGTTCACATTTACAGACTGGACACATTTTGTATTTATAAACTGACTGAACCAAAAAAGGGTTAAAAGAAACGATTAAGTTTAAAATACAGTCTTATCACACACAGATGTTGTCTGTTATAGTATTGAATGTTTCAGTATTTTTACAATATTTGTAAGTTTTGCAGAAGTATGTTTTGGATTTAAATATTAATTACTGCATGTATCTAACAAGTTTCTTCTATAGTGCAAGTTTGTCTGGACCCCCAGTAATGTGTGTTACTAATGTTAGCATGGCTGTTTGCCAGAATGCATTGCCAGCAAAGCAAACTCCTCGCTATTTATTTAATCAAGTACTGTATATTTATGTATCCTGTTTGTAAAACTGTTAGAACTATTAAAATTGAGCTTATAAACGAACGTGTTAGCTATATTCGTCTGTGAATTCTTTATAAGTTCTCGGTTCATGACTCATACCTGCATTTACTCCGATATGTTGCAATGCTTTAAAACTTGAATGTTAATCATCTTCAGACCATCTCTGCTTGATGTAATTAATGCAAACCTCAAGAACAACGCGCGCGCCACGAAATGTTGTCGTTCCGCATGTGTCCAATCAGATTCCAAACGCACAGCGCATGCGCCGTGTGCGCAGATTCAAACAAAATCGGAAAGTGGGCCAAAGGGAGGATATAGGTGAGTTCGGGCGGGGGGTCAGGAAAATTTAAATAACATGTAGCTGCAAAAATGATGAAGAACAAGTTCGTCAGTGGTTGCGATATGCTTCATTTAGTATTTAAATAAGCAGCATGATTGCATGACTTGAAATGGCGTCATCGTCCCACAAGAGCAGACGAAGCGAGCTGCTGAAAATGATTGTAATTGTTTTGCTGTAACTTATATCTAAAATGGTGGACGATGACTCGTGCATGACTCTGGAGTTTCACTATAGATGTAAAAACTCTCTGTTGCATGTATATAAACAGTGATAGGACGATGTCCCTCCTGAAACAGTAAACACAATGCATGCAATCTAAAGGCATCAATGCACTCAACAGATGGGAAGGGAACTGAAGGTTAGCTTAGCGTGGCCATATACATTATTTTGGAAATCTGATCATACATAATCTTTCTATAAATGACATTTTTGCTCTTGGATTCATGAGCTTTCAAGTTCTGGGAACACAATTAAAGCAGCATAGCAGCCCTGTATCAGTCATCGTATGCCTACCTTTCAAGTTTTGCTTGTCATCCATTTCCTTTTGTCAAATAAGATTTCTTACTTTACTGAGAAAAAATTAATGGTCATATTCTGTAATACAAATCCAAGATTTTGTACTGTTCCCCCAGAATGGCTATAGAAAAGAGGCCTCAAGGACACACATTCAGCCTGTCACAAATCCTCCTCATCTATAGAGGTGGGTGTTGGTAAAACAGCTCCAACTGGAGTAAGTCGCGATGACTATGCGATCCACTGTGTTCACGAGAGGAGGACACAGACTGGACACAAGCCTTTGCAAGAAGCCAGCTGGAGCCCATGAATCCCCGGCCAGCCTAGAGAAGAAAAGCCGTGACTTTGCCACCCATGTGCTGAGCACGATCCACAACAGTGTAAATCAAAAACATCACCTGCACAGCAAAGCAAACATCAGCCGTCAGAACGTGTTGATCTGCCCTGACCAATCTCCAGCAGGGAACCTCGGGCAGGAGGAGAACTGGGAGACGCTGGGGGCCTTGACACTCCCGTCAACCAAGCAGATGGGGGCCGAAGGTTCCCCGGTCAAGAGCAAATCACTGTTTTGTCAGGCCAATCATAACCACGTGGTGAAGATGGATCCCATGGTATCAAACGGCAGCAGTCAGCGGAGAGTGGGGGCGGTCGTGGGGGTCTCCTCGCCGGAGAACAGTCCTGATGGGAAGCGTCGGAATGTGAGGAAAGGCTCCGGCCCCGTGGACACACAGACCAGCTGCATCCGACAGATCCTGCTGCTGCAACTGGAGCTGATTGAACAGCAACAGAAGCAACTGCACAACAAGAACAAAGAGATCGATGACCTCAAAGCTGAAAAAGAGATGGTACGCCTACTACTTCCCCTTTTACAAAATAAAAGATTAAATGGTGGGCCTGTTTGATGTTAACGTTCAGTTTCCCATTTGTTATTTTGTAACACTTGTTTTATTTTTTTTTGTTTCACTTATTCACCTGAACCCAGTGTTTAATACACAGCCTAACACAGGTGTGTGTTTGTAGCTAATGGCACGAATTGAACGCATGGAGCGTCGGCTGCAGATGGTGAAAAAAGTGGGTACAGAATCCCGTCCCTCTCAGACGCCTCGTCATAAGGGACCCGAGGCTGAGACTGCTGCCACAGATGACGTCCAGCAATCTGAGGGGCAGGTCCAAACCCCAAAGCAAATGCACTTTAGAAGAGGAGGAAAAAGCCTGAAAAGGTATGGTCATTAATTTAACAAGGATCACTTGCCCTCATCTCTTGACTTTATTCTGCGGAGCACAAAAGATGATATTTGGACGAATATTAGCTTCGTTTTTTTTTTTTTTTTTTACTTGAGGGTGTGTAAATATTGCCCGAATTTTCATTTGAAGGTAAGCTAATGAGCTGTAGCTAATGAAATTTTGAGAACTGGTAAACTTAAATATGTCCTGTTCTGTCACCCTCTTAAAAGGAGGTTTCTTTTCCAGGACTCCCGGATGAGAAGGTCACGACGTTGGCAGCCCAGGTCACCACCACCACCACAGGATGGCCCAGCTCAGAAGGAGGAACCCCAGGAAGAGACGGAGCCTGAATCGCAGTCTCATTCGGAGGAACTTCCCTACCTGTCTACCACAGAGATGTACCTCTGTCGCTGGCATCAGCAGCCTGCATCGCCATGGCGAGACCCCTCACCTGTGCGTGAGGACACGGTTACAGGTTGGGAGAAACTTGTGTCATTTCTCTGTTAATGATGGTTATAAAGAATATCTTAGATTCTCAAATGTATCACTATTCACTATATGTAGTCCCTTCCTGGCGGGAGAGTGCCTTAGAGCCTTTGGGGCAGAAAGAGGCGTCGGACATCCCTGAGGTTAGTGAGACGTGTAAGCACCCTCAAGATGCTACTATAAGCGACCCAGATTCTTTCACTTTGTGTTTTATTTTGACGAATCGTTCAGCCCGTGATGCATTTAAATGCTCATGCTTCTGTGCAGTGTCTAGATGATAATGTCTTTCTGAAGAGGCATTCAAAACTTGAGCTGGATGAGAAGAGGAGGAAGAGGTGATGCTTGGTTTTTTTTGTTCTTTTTTATAGCATCCAGTAGATTGGAGGATTTGCCAAGCTCTGCCTTAATCTCATTTCTCTTTTTCAGGTGGGATATCCAGCGTATTCGAGAGCAGAGGATGTTTCAGCGGCTGCAGCAGAGGATGAACAGAAGGAAGGCCATTCAGGAGAGCGAACCAGAGCTGCTCTCCTTCTATCCAGACCCTGAGGATGGTATGTCAGCGGATGGCTTTTTTCCTGTGTGCCTTAAAAAGTATTTGGTCTGGTCTTTTAAAGTGCTTGTTTCTGTGTCTGCCCTCAGTGCAGTCTATCATGGTGACACCCTTCCTGCCAGTGGTGGCTTTTGGACGACCTCTTCCCGATATGAAACAGCAGTAAGTTCAATACAGGTTTTTCATATTGCTAATAATGGAAATTTTGACACCTTTTTTGATTGCAATGCATATGTATTTATTTATATTTTTAATTCAACAGAAACTTTGACCTGCCCTGGCTGGATGAGCGTAGTCGAGCAGAGGTGACCAAGAAACGCACGCCTCATCGGACATGTCGCAAATGAAATCGTCATTCGTTCACACCGTCCTCTGTGCTGAAGCAAAATCCTAGCCTTGTTGTCTCATCTCTCGTACACACCTATAGTGCTCTTTGGATCTTCAGAAGTTTTGCTCTGTAATGTCTGAGACACAAGCTCTCCCAACAACACACCCGTGATCACAGTGCTGTGTAACACTTCATACTTCGCAGGTTAGCTTGAGCAGTGTGGACCAAGGCTTCTACCGTAACACATCAGGAGCTGCGGCTGAATATCAGAACTGTACATGCAAATGATGAAAACCAGTTACAGAGGCATTGTAACATAAGGCTTTGTTCAATGGAAACGTGTAAGATACTTGTAACTAAAGAATTTATTTCAAATATTAAAACAAGTCATATTATGGATAGATTGTGTTTGCATGTCTTTTAATGAATACTTGTTTTGAATACTTAATCACAGAATTCTTCTTTACTTTTATGTTTGGCTAGAAAAAAATGCTATGGGAATCAACCAGGAAACCAGAGTGAGATTAGCAGAGGTGTGACTGGGGTCCTCTTTTCATTCTTGTAGTTTAAGACCCTTTGTTCTTCAGGCAATAGATTATGTAGAAGAAAAGATGTTTTTACAGACTGATATGCCAAGCTGCAGTCTCTTGGTTCAAAATGCTGCATCATGTCAGAAGTATTTGATGCAAAGAAATGACATCTCTGCAGTCATCAGTTTCAAGAGAATTAGCCTATACTTTGTTTGAGAAATTGAAATAAAAAAGTACTGTGGACTAAAAATGTTCAAAAAAAAAAAAAAAACGTACCATATAAAAAGCACATACTTTTTGTTGGTGATTTTATGGTCCTACATTACACACCAAAAAGAGGCAAATATACCACAGTGCATTTGTGTACTTTGGTGCTCCAGTTGTATTTCAAAGAACACAATGGCGCCTGTCAAAAAGAGCATGGTACTGTATTTTGTTGTACTTACCTCAAAAATAATGGAAATACAATGGTAATGAAAATTCACTACTACTGCCCTGGTACTACATGTCAACAGCCCAAATAATGCCAGTACCGTGGTACATTTAGTTACTGTTTTTATTTATTAACCTCAAAAAAAGTACTGAATGATTACAATATTAGTGTACTGTGGTACTGCAATTTCTTATTAATATCACGATAATTTACAATCGTACTCACATCAAAGAAAAAAATGTAAAAAAAATAATGACCCATCCCAAAAGTGATGGTCCCAAATCACTTTTCCCAAAAGTTTTGGATTAGTAAGATTTTTAATGTGTTTAAAAAAAAAAAAAAAAAAAGTATGATCTGTTCATCATGGCTGCATTTATTTGACCAAAAATACTGATCTCAAACTTTGGAACGGCAGTGTACACACAAACACACACACACACACGCAATACTAATATCTTATATATTTATTTATATATTTACTATTATATATATATATATATATATATATATATATATATATATATATATATATAAAACAAATGAAAAAAAAAAAGGTAATTTCTATATAAATCTTTTTATTCTACTGTCATGGTATGACTTGAGCGCGCAGATGAATAAATACCATGCGCGCCACCTCTGACGCAGCGGAGAACAGGAGGATGTGACGAACGCACGATCCCCCATAATTCACCGCGCAGATCCGCTCTCCCTTCCTTGAGAGTTAAGATGGCGGACCGGCGGCGACGGAGACGGCGCGCCTCTCAGGACAGTGAGGAGGGGGACGAGTCCGCTTCGGGCTCCGAGGGCGGGAGGTCCCTCTCGGCCGGCCGGAAGCCTCGCGGAAGAGACCCCGAGCCGGTCGAATCGCCAGCGGAGCGCGTCCGCGCCAAAAGCGACGCTGAGTCGGAGTGTGTGAGTGTGTGGCTATAAATCTGCTTTTATAACCGCGGCCGATCTGAGTGTGTGCGCGCGCGGTAGTGTTTCACACGGGCTAAACACTGACTCAGTGTCACCTAAACACGGGTCAAGATGTGATGTGAGGTGCGCTTTTGTGTCTGTCTCTAGCACTTGAGATTAATGTTCAAGTCTGGAGCAGGCGTCTAGTTATTTCACAGGGAACTGAAATTCATGGTGCGTCTGTGGTTCTTCTTTCATATAACTGTGGCCTTGACCCTAAAATGTCTTGCCTTTCATCATCTAACCCAGCGGCTCCCCATCAGGGTCCCGGAGGCTCCCCTGTCCCGCACATTTGGGACGTCTCCTCTGTCCTACACCCAACTCCTCCGCTCAGTAGGCCTCCCAAAGAGCTGAGATGGGTGTGTGTGTCAGATTATTGAGCCCCCGAGAGTCTAGACCAGCGGTGGACCTCCAGAATCCGGTCTGAGAGACCCTGACGCTTGCCTGAAGGGGAACCAGTTCCTGAGTGTAGAGATGAGTCTGTCGGGCTGGTCATTATTTAGGCGTTTGAGAAGCGAACCAGATGCCCGTTGAGGTCCTGAGTGTTTGATATCTGATCTGTCAACGGGAAGAGAGCACTCTGCTGACCGCCAAGAGGAACTTCAGTGTTTTAAACATAGTGACGCGTTCACACAACACAAGCTAGCTTTTCTTGACTCGTTGTTTCTGAGCATTACTTCTCAAACGAGGCTTTGTTTGTTACGTGTGCTTGCTCGGCCGGATATTTGATTCTGATCTCTTTCTGTTTAGGAAAGTGAAGATGGCGTTGGAGAAGGTGAGCGCTTATTTTTATCGCTTTTGTCTGTCTTTGTGGCTTCAGTTTCAAAAGAGACCCAAATTATGCCTGTGCCAAACTATTTTAGTGCAGATGTGTGATTTTAATATGTTTGATTGCTAGCAGGTTCAATAGTTATGACTTGATAAAGTCACTCAAGACAATCTTTGAAAGCCAAGCCTGAACGTTTATGTCGCTCTTGATGAGCAGCTCTGTATTCATGTGTTATTTGCTCTCAGAAATGTGAACAGATTTGCTCAAATGTCTGATTTCTGTTCTTCAGCAGTCCTGTCGGACTATGACAGCGCTGATCTGGAGGAGAACGGATCGCACACGGAGGTGAGTCTCTATGGCAACGCCGTTTCTGGGGCTTGTTGGGAATTCAAAAATGGTTTGATTTAGTTGATAAGCTCCATATGGACCTGTCTGAGGAACGATTTCGAACTGAATTGGACGGGACTCCGCTGGGGAGGTTTTTGTGTGAAGGTTTTTGCTGAAATTGTGTCAAGAATATTGTAGCTCCCCTCTCGTGGCGTTATGAGTACTGCCAACGCCGAGCCCCATGCTGTTAGTGCATCTGTAGTCCTCATCTAATTTTAGTAGGCGCTAAACACACTCTTTGATGCTCTTCTTCCTTCTGCAAGTAGCCTTTTGATGATTACAGGATGATCAGGTAATTCAGGCATGTTAGAGAAAGCTGGGGTGCGTTGCTTGGTGGAATTGAACAGGGTTGTTGTTGTTGTTGTTGTTAGGGATGTAACCATTGACTCTACTCACGATTCAATCCACGATTTTGATTTCACGAATCGAGTTGAAGACATTATACAGTAAATAAAAAGGTGTTGTTTTATAAGGCTATTGCTGGACGTTTCTTTGTGAAATTAAACGCATAACAAAACTAAACTGAGATTTTAAAGCAAACCCCAAATTAAACAAGTAAGTTACACAAATAAGAGAAATCTCTTAATATGAACAAACTTAAGGCTTTATCTGAGCTCTTTCCATTTAAAATTACAGGCAACCACTGGATTTTAATCACGATCCAAACAAAGATGCAGCATACATGCAGCACGAGTAGTTTTTAATCTAAATTAGATTGTATAATTTCTAAATTTGAAGCAGAAACAGAGTGGTCTGACTTTAGTTTTGTGAAACTACTATACTACATAAAACTTATCAGAACGAAACAGCAGACGAGCTGAACGAGACGCAGATTGACTCTCTGACAGCAGGTGGCGCTCATGAACAGCAGTGATGCAGTGTATCCTGGGTTACCGCTGTAAATAAAGCAGAGCTGCTCTTATGAACACTACTGTAATATGCATTGTTCAGAGGCAAGATGAAAAGAAAATACCACATGCACTTTTTTTAAAAAAAGATGGTTAGTTCCCCTCAGAGATGCATTCAGTAAACTCCTGCTCCAGTTGTATTTTGACTTGTGTGGCATCTCGACCGATTTGAATCTTCACATGTCTGAATCGAGTTTGGACCGGCTCGCGGTTAATCGTTGCATCCCTAGTTGTCGTAGTTCTCAGCTCATCAGGTTCAGTCTGGCTTGTGTGGGCTGCTGATGTTCCACTGTGTCTGGTGTCCTAGCAACCCTTTCTGTGCCGTCCTCAGACTTCAGACCTGCGTAAATCTGGCTTTAATTCACTGCAGACAAGCACAGTCTCCTCACAGATTCAAAATGCTCTTTAAACGAGATTTCCTAACAGGAATGTTTTTTTTTCTTTATATTATTTAAGTTGGACATGTTTTTGTTTTGTAATGCCATGTATACTTTGTCTTGCTGTGCCGATAATGATATGTAAATGTTGTGTGCAAAGCTGCGTTTCAGTCACTGCTAACCAATCCTCACGAAGAGAAACCTGCATTTTCAAACCAGAAACACATTTTCAAACTGTTTAAATACAATGGTATTTATGCAGCATGGGATAGTGTGTTGTCCTGCGTGAAAATCCTTTTATTTCCGAGAGCACTATTCTTCATTTTACACCACAGCAGGAAATGGTCAGTTATGAACTCCACATATCTTGCAGAAGTCCTAAAATGACCTTACATCTCCCTTCCCAATATCTTAACCCAAATCATCTCCCACTGCCCTCTCGCTGATGTCTCAGTCTCATTGGAGCAAGATGGCCATTCATCAACTATCAGAAATCCATTTATCTGGACCATCCACTGTACTGCAGCATTCGTAAGTGAATAAAACGATTTAAAAACAAGTCTTCATGTGTTTGTACAGCCACTGTGCAGGTTTCTCTTTGTGAGGTTTGGTTAGCAGTGACTGAAACGCAGCTTTACACACAACTGTCAGTCTGCATGGAGAGGATCTTGAGACTCCAGTAGCTTCAAACATCTGTCTGCTGCTCAGCAGTGGCTCTTTTACAGCTGCCATTACAATACAGTTCATATGTTTGAGAGAAACTTTCCTTAATAAATCTTTATCTGACCAAGATCTTCTGTGCTCTAAGTCACTCATAAATCTTTTGACAGTTCCATAATTTCTATTTGCTTTTCATGAAATATTGTTTGTTTTGGTGCCTTTTGCAAGACATTGCATTGTTTCATACTTCTCATCATCAGAAGATCTTTCTTCCTCACCATATTTCATGAGAACTGTGATTTGCTTAATAATGTGGAACAAGCTCTTTAAGTAGGGTTTCCATTGACCTAAGAAGACCAAACCTGTCTGAGATTGATACCAGTTATCTAAAAAGACGTGAAAAACCACACAAACAAAAACCTGACTCTTTATCGTACCAAAATCCTATTGATATGTCACTTGCATGATAATTTGGAACGCGGTGTATTGAAATCAGTTGACGGCTGTCTTTCTCATATTGCCATTTTTTACTTTTATATACTATCATAACATTTATGTTTTGAATTGGCTTTTTATTTTGTTATATTCCGTTTTTTTGTCTTTTTTCATTTTAGTTTTAGTAGTTTGTGCTTTTTTTTTTTTTTTTTTTTTTTGTCACTTACATTTTAATTTTTCTATGATGACAGAAAAAAGCTTGTTTTTAATTTATCAAATGTGCTGATATTTGGTTATATTTTTTGGTGTGCTTGTTGTTACAGTGCAATTATACAAATAAGTACTGAGTAATATTAATTACCATCATGTCTATTTAGTGTTAGTTGCTTTTAATTATGCATAATTTACTGTTATTACTATAGTAAGTACATGTAACGTAACAAAGACACTGTAAAATAGTGCTGCAATTTTAGAGTTCAACAAAGCTGCATTCCTTTGTGTTTCTAAAATGTTTTAGTGTGCGTTTTTCGGAATGAAGTTTGATGTGATCAGTTTTGGTTTGTGTGTTTTCGGACCTGACAGTTTGTTGTTTGGTGCCGCTTGTTTCAGGGAGGAGAGGAGGAGGAGGAGGGAGAGCATATCAGTGACGAAGAGGCCTCACGTCCTGCAGCAGAACCCGAGCCCGCTGCAGATGCCCCGACAGAAGAGCTTGGAGAAGAGGAGCAGAGAGATGAAGGGGGCAAGGAAGTTAAAGCTGATGAGAAGGGGAATCTCGCTGGGGAGCGACAGAGTGGGGACGGACAGGTATGGAAGAACAGGGCCCTGGTTCAGCTTGTGTGGCGGGAATGATATTTAAACACTTTAGTTTGGTGAAAATACTTTATTTGAATTAAAACAGTAATTAAAATAATCCTTTGATTTAAAGCAGTTGGCCACAGTGACACATTCTGGACTAAGACGATGCTAAATCACACTGCCAGTTGTGTTTTAATTGTAAATCTTTTTTTAGGCCAAAACTGAAGTTGAGACCTCTACATGTTTACAGGAAAGCACCGAGGACCCTGAGAATAAATCGGGCAGCAAGCTGGATGATGATGAGGACCGGAAGAATCCAGCCTACATCCCCCGGAAAGGCCTTTTCTTTGAGCATGACGTGAGAGGCCAGGCTACAGAGGAGGAGAGGTGAGAGGCGTGGAGGTTTTTCATTCAGGGAAAACTCCCTTTACAACTATACAATCATATTTTAATTAGTTGAAGATAAGTTTCAGGTGTTGAGTCTGACACATCACCATGTGTTTCATTTCGCTGTCTCTCTTCCTCCCCCTTTTTCTGTTTGTCCATCTGTCATCAGGCCTAAAGGCAGGCACAGGAAGTTGTGGAAGGACGAGGGCCGTTGGGAACATGACAAGTTCCGTGAAGAGGAGCAGGCGCCAAAATCACGCGAAGAGCTAATTGCTTCTTATGGCTATGACATCCGCAACAGCACTGGGCCGAGTGATGGACGATCGTACCGCTCCCGAAAACCCAGGTGAGGCCCATGTTTGTTTCTTTGCAGTCTGGTATTGAGTGCTGTTGGTAAAATATAACATGTACTTAAATGCATACACAAATATGTCCTAGTGATGGATTGACAAATTATCTAGGTTGATAATCAGCTATATTGAACCATTTTAAGTGTTTTGAACTGTTTCCTCCCTTTTCTTACTTTTTTCAATACATAAGTCATTAAGTTAAATTTGATGATGCATAGAAAACAATATAAACTTATAAAAGTGTATATAAAAAGTGAATTATGTAACATAAATTGTAGATGTTTTATTACTATTATTATTAATATTATTGTTTTATATGCATAATTTAAAGTTTGTGGTCAGTAAGAAACATTCTTAAAGATTTATTTATTCTTTAAGCATGTAGTTTCATTTAATATGCATTAAACTGATGTAACGGTAAAGACATTTATACATTTAAAAAGTTGCATTTCAAATAAATACTATTCTTGTGAATTTAATCTGTAATGGTTTCCACAAAATTAAGCAGCACAACTGTTTTTAACACTGATAATAAAAGATGTGTTTAAGTACAAACTGAGTAAGCATTTAAAAATGATTTCTGAAGGATCATGTGACACTGAAGGCTTTTCTGTTTTACAATTTTCACAATGTTATGCTTTCTACTGTGTTTTTTTTTTTTTTTTGACCAAAATCAAGCATATTAGTGAGGATAAAAGACTTTTCATAAACGCTAAAAAAAATTACTGACCCCAAATGTTTGACCAGCAATGTATCTTAATTTTTTATTGATCATACTACTTTCTAGAAGTTTTTATTGGCCAAATGCACGATGGGTTGTTCACTAATATCTCTTGTTTCTTTGCAGACATGCTGGTTCACCCAGTCGGGAGCCTAGGCGACATCGTGAAGCTGAAAAGTCAGTGCGTACAACGTGGCAGGCGCCTCCACCTGGTCATCGCAATACCGCTCAGTCTGTTACCCTGCAGTCAGGCCCACCTCCTGGTCCCCCTGCAGCAACCAAACCCTTCGGCCGACCCTCGACCCAGCCTCCACAGCACAGCTTCCAAAGTAGTCGAGCCCTGTCGGCCCCCCACAGGACAGAAGGACAGAGACACTCGAAGCCCAGTCTAGACGGCCCACCACCTCGAGGAGTGCGGCCCCAGCCTGTAGAGGGTGAGAGGGGCCTGAGGCTCAGGGGCCGTGGTTCACATGCTGTTCACGCTGACCGTAGCCCAGCCATGGTGGTGGAGGACATCCGCAGTGAGGAAGAAGAGGAGGAGGGTGAGATTCCAACAGCGACAACTACATATACCGCTCACCACTACAGGACGGAGAGAGAGAGGGTTCCGTCTCCACGGAAACAAGAGTCTGGCCCAGCGATGGAAGGGGGCAGTGCAGCCAGTCAGGTGCGAGAATCGTCTCCTCAAGAGAGGCCGGTGGAAAAGAAATCGTACTCTCTTGCGCGGAGGGCGACGCGAACGCGACCGTCTGATCTCGGTAAGCAGGCGTCGTTAGATGACTCTTCACCCGCAGCCCAGCAAACCCCGCCGGCAGCAAAGAGTGAGTCGTGGCAAGAGCAGAGTGATGCTGGAACACAAGGTGGACTCACAGGGCTCGACCAGGACCTGGCCCGACTCAGCCTGGCTGGACAGAACTGGGCCCAAAACCCTCCCTCCTACTTGCAGGCTGAGATGAGAGGTAATACCTAATCTTTGTGTAAATAATTTTTACAAACTTTTTTTTTTTTTTTTTTGAAAGGTTGGTTTATATTTCCTGCATTTTTGTCTCCGACAGGCATTCGTAGCTCAATGCACATGGCAGGAGGGCCTCCACAGTATGGAAACATGGAGGATATTGTGAGTCAACCGGTCCATCATTAATTGCCCATATAGATCAGAAAAATCCAAAATACTGAATTATAAAAGTGAAAAATCACCCTAACTATTTTCCCAATGCAAGTTTAGATCTTATTGTGAATGATTTATTCATGTACTTTATTTTCTGAAATGTATATCTATTTTTTTATCATCTGAATTGTGCAGTGATTTATATTCCAAAGCGACTTGTATTGTAGCTTCTGATTTAGAGTGCAGTGCCCACATCTCAAAGCTAAACAACTGAAGCATCGCCATCCTGAATTTTTCATTTTATTTTTTGAAAATCTGTTAAACTCTGATGTACATCACAATGTGGATGAAAAGCTCTGTTGCTTCCACAGTTTCATCATGACTTTAACACTATCTTAAAAGTATGAAATGTCTATGAATTTGCTGACCATAGCTGTAAGCTACAACCTTGTGTTTCAGCAGTTATTTTTTGTTATCAGGGTGTTGGTGGTGGCCGGGCTAAGCGGTATTCATCACAGCGCCAGAGGCCAGTTCCAGAGCCTGCACCCATGCACATAGGAGTCATGGAGGGCCATTTTTATGAACCCAGTGAGTGCAGTACTGCTTCTGGCCCATAGAGGGCAGATTTAAGTTAAATGGGTCATGGGAATGTCCTAAAATCACCTACTGAATAGTTAAACTTATAGTTATTCCTTCATTAGAATACTCAGGAGCTGTTAATTTAGGAAATTACATTTATTTTTATATTTATTTTTCGAACATCCAAGATAATAACTTGCGTTTCCAAATGCAGTGTCGTTCCAGGGACCAATCTACACACACGGCGACAGTCCAGCGGCTCTGCCCCCTCAAGGCATGCTTGTTCAGCCGGAGATGCACCTGCCACACCCCACCCACCCCGGACACCCAGGTGAGAGCTGTGAATGTTTGCGGACTTCTTGTTGAAGTGGTAGATGAACGGCCACATAATCATAGTTCCCGATAGTCTGTGTGATTTTTTTTTTTTTTTTTTTTTTTTTTTTTTTTTTTTTTTTTTTTTCTCTCTCCTAAAATTCAAATAATAAACTGTTTAAAAATGATATGGGGTGCAAAAATGAAAAAACTTTTAGTGATCAAACAAAAGATACTCAAAGTACAATCAATGTTTCTCAGCCTTGCGTCCTCATCATGACCGGTTTACAAGAGCTACGCTGGATAAAAGAACCGAAAGTGAAACGAACCCGTGCTACTCGTTTGGGCTACACAGCGCGATATTTGTTCATCCTTCATAGGTTGCCTCCATTTATAAAGCTAAAAGTTTCATTATGAAGGAAAGCAAACACTTATAAAAATACATCTTGCATATGTAAATGCAGACATCAAATAGACATCTCTGAGATGTACATGTGTGATTAGGGTGAGTGCTTTACTGTCAGGTGCTGGTGCCACCTTCTGGAGAACTTAATGGCACTGGTGCTGGTTTTTCTCAAATGTTAGTCTGGAGCCCTACAATGTTCCTCGAAGTCAGAAAAGTCATAACAGTGTTAGAAGAATGTTGTCTGTGGTATATTTTCACTGCAAAACAATAAGAAATGTCGCAAATATCACTGCAAATTTTGAGAAATGCCGCAGCAAAAATCAGTCATTTTAGGCCGCAAAAATCAGAAGAAATGTGAGGTTTATCATTTTATAAAGCTTTTTTTTTTTTTTTTTTTTTTTTGGTCGAAACTTAGTTGAACTATTTATTTATTTTTATAATAATTGTTATATATATATATATATATATATATATATATATATATATATATATATATATATATATATATATATATATATATATATATATATATATATATATATATAGATTTTGCGGTTCAGATTTTATCATAGACGTTGTTGTTTCAAAAGAATGGTTTATTCTAATATTAGAATTTCAGACACTATTTCAACTGCTAATTACAAGAAATTCTTTGAATAAAAAAAAATAAAAAAATCCACCCACCCCTTACCTTTTTCACTGGTCTGGAGATTGCAGGTATGATTGCACTTAATGTCAGCATGAAAAATTAACCCATTCTATTGTCTAAATGCATGTAATTGATTTTATTGGGATCAATTCGTCCATGCATTTTGCATTTTAAAAATAAATAAAATAAACTTGGCTCATTTGTATTAAAAATATAGGACTTTTTACTGCAATTGACTACAAGCCTGCATTCAGATCTCCCTCCATCTAATAAACAATGGATAAAACAAAGTTCCCACCCTAATTATGATTATTTTTTTTGATTAATCCATTGCTTTCAGATGTACATCGCAATACAGATGTAAATATCTGCTGCTACTTCAGTTTTCTTGTGATCACTCCAGATGTCACATCAACATTAACCTGTTAAATATTTTGTTTCAGGTTTACACCCACACCAGTCAGGAGGACCCTTGCCCAATCCGGCTCTATACGCCGCCCCACCCGTTTCTATCTCACCTGGGCAACCGCCTCCACAGCAGCTGCTACCCCCACCCTTCTACCCCCCGCCAGGTGTCATGACCTTTGGGAACACCAACTACCCATACCCTGCTGGAGCTACGCTACCTCCAATGTACCCCAATCCCCAGGTGAGTCTGTCTGACTCTACATAAGTGCTATCTGTATCCTGTGACGCACTTCAGTAGTGAGTATCACTGTTTTTGAGCGTCTGTACATGCTTGACTTCCTTCTGTGCATCTCTCTCCAGGCGCAGTCACAGGTCTACGGTGGTGTGACGTACTACGACACGGTACAGCAGCAAGTTCAGCCCAAACGCTCCCCGCCCCGGCGTTCCTCTCACCCCGTTACAGTCAGACCTCCCCCTCCTGAGGTAACCGCACATTAAACATTACATCATTCATTATATTCAGCCAGGAGACATCAGGCAGGTTTTTTGAAAAGTGGGGATGCACAGAATATCAGTACCATATTGGTTTGGTCAGAATTGTACCTCTAACAAGCTCTCTAGGAGCAGGGTACGGCTAATCCATTTGTTTTTACCTTTTTAAAGTATGAAAGGAAGGACTGACAATGTACATGATATCTGTAGAGATTATTAACAGCTGATTTGTGGTTTGACCTTTCCCCCTCCGTCAGGACCAGAGCAGAAAGCCCGCGGAGGAGATTCGCTCCTAGCTGATGGAGGGCGAGGAGGCTGTGTGTCAGGACCAGCACCGCTTCTGTATAAATTGAATTCACCATTTAGGATTTAACTTTAGTTTTTGTTTTCTATTAATACTGTTTGTGTATTCGTTATGCCTTTTTTAGGTCTACTGTCTTCATGCAAGGTTCTGTTTGCGGGTCGCTCCTGTCTGTGGTATCTCCATGCATAACCAGCGAAGTGTTTTACCATTAGCTAGGAATTAAATGTGCAGTCTTAAACAGCGAGATGTTTTTATTTTTCTCTAAGCAGCTCCTGTATCTCTGATGTCTCTACTGACAGACGAGAATTGAAATAGTTTGAGGCTGCTGGACTTTTGAATCGAGTTTGTTTTAAATCTCCTTTTATTCTGTTGGCCAAATAAAAGGAGAAAAGCACTAAGACGAACTTGAGTATGTGAAAAGATGGACCCGCATTTTTTAATTCTGGACTCACGGTCTCCTGTTTTAAAGGTTAGATGCTTAGAATGGAGCAATGAAGCCAGCAGATGGCTGTCATACATGGTAATGACCTTCAAATGCACAAATCGAAGACCTTTTCGGGTCATATTAACACCCTTTTTGCATGTTTTTTCCGTTTAAGAGCACTGTAACTTTCTAACTGCTTAACCTGTCGTGATGGTGCTAGTCCCATTTCAGACTGGGGCTGAACCCCGCTGTCCCTCTTCGTCTGTCCCGCTGTCCCTTGTATCTTTTGACACTGTGCTGTGTTGAATTCAATACTGTAATCCTATCAAAGCGAACCATTAACCTTGCCAGATACTGACCTACTTGACAGTGTAACTCGCTTGATTAGCTTTCTATTGTAAGTGTACATATTAAAGTATATTGAAGCCAGTGGTTTAACAAATAATACTAAGAACTAGTCATTTATGAAATGCTGTCAATATGAACAAAGTCAGCAGGGAAATCTAGCCTAGGCCTCTTTCATTTTTGAATTTAATTTCTAAAATTAATTTGCAATTCAAGGTTTTTTTTTTTTTTTTATGGTTGCAATTTTTTTTTTTCAGGCACACTGTACAGGCATGCATGATTTTATAGATATATTTCATTGTGAAAGCAATTCTAGATGGCAACCTTGGCTGTGAGCTGTTATTCTTTGCCCCACTGTGGGAGTGCTATGGATGCATCTTTCAATTGTTCCCTTTATGATTGTTTCCGTCGGAAAAAAAAATCTAAGAGTATAACTGAGATGTTGTCGTTCCCAGCGTTGTTTAGACATGCCTCATAAAGACTATTAGAAGATGTTGTATTACTTTCTATGCCTTAAAGAGTTAATTGGTTTGACATATCTGTTTTTGTTTGATTAGACCTGACAACACTGTGAGGGCTTATGTTTCATAGTTGTTTGAATAATATTAAAAGCGTTTCATTTTATTTCGTTTTATTTTGGGGAGTAATGTCAGGAGATGAAATTAAACAGGAACTGAATATAACATTTGACTTGTCCTTTTTTTTTGTATGCGTGTATATGCATGCGTACACACACACTGATTGACATTGTATATTTAAATATGGATGCCAATTTCGTTTTATTTTTGCATTTCGATTCCCTTCATCATAATTTAATAATATTGTTAGGGTGTCATCTTTAGCTAATTTTAATTTGTTATTCTGTGTATTACAGTGATGTGATGCCTACATTTACTTGTACATTTTCAAATGATTTTTATTAAGTCATTTCTAAATAGTAAAAAACTTTTTTTTTTTTCTGTAACTTTTTTTGACAATGATTTTAGATTTAATATCATCCATATCGTCTGTAACAATTATCAATTTAATTGTACTGTAATTTTATTTTTTTTTTCTAATTAATTTTTGGCCCTGTTGCTTCATGTCCTTTGTCTTTTGTTCAGCTCTCGCATCTGATAAATGTCTCTATTTTGCTTAATTTTTCAAATATGTCTTAATTTTGCAAAGACTTGAAATATGAGAAATATCGGTAGTGGTGAAAAGCATTCTAGACTGTAAGCACAGAGAATGCCGCCTGTAGTTGTGTGCTAAACTCTGACTTTGCCAAAAGCGAAGCCTCTCCTTCTGCCGCATGCAACCCTGCCAAGAGCGAGTGACTGATGCGGCGGAACGCACCGCTGCTGCCGCTCCAACTCGTATATAGCAGCGCTCCTCACACTTGCACTGCAGCTCGAGAGCTAGTCAGACGTGCTGCAGCCGTAATTTTGGTATTCTTTGAGTTCATTTGACATTTAGCTTTGGATTTATTGTCGTTAACGAGGCATTGCCGCGTTTTCAACTGTTATTTAGAGGAATAAAAAACGTGCATAACGTGCCTGCAAATTCAGGAGGCTTAAATTGCTTATGTTCACCAGTAAACATGCATAGCCGGTCTTAAAATGCACGAGAAAAACTTAATTATAGATTATTTCAGCAGTAAAATGTGAAACCAAACCAATAGACTTCCGTGGCAGAAAAATGAGGTCAGGTTTAACTTTCCCTGTCAGTGCTTTAAAATGTCCACTTGGGGGAACTAATGTCTTGATTCTTCACTGCTGCACTGTCACTCTTCTCTTACTGGGACTCCACACTAAAACTAAAATCTTCATTCTTATATATTTACCCTCTTCAGCTATAGTTCAGCTTGATCGATTGATTATTTACTTAATTATATTAATGTTCTCAAATGAGTTGTAAGGTAGTCAAAATGTTGGACCTCTCAATCAGCGTTTAATTGTACATTAAAATTTTAAAGTCATTCTGATTAATTGAGCCAATTCAAAATATTAATAAATACTGTTGTTTTAATCTAAAACAGGGGTCTTTAACCCTTTTGTGGACAGAGACTGGTTCATATACTGAATGTTGAATTTATTGTCGCCTGGCCTATAACAACATATTACCATATTGATGTACAGTTTATGATGCTTTTGTGAAATCATTAAAATAATCGCTAATGTATCTTACATTTTTAAAAAACATTTTAACTACAAAATTCACACAAGTTTGTGTTATTTCATAGGTGGATGATCTATTGTTCTAAGCTGTGGAAAACAGTAACAAAAGAATTAGCAAGTGTTTCTAAACCTTTGCCTTGTACTGTACATGTACATAAAGTTATCAACTTGAAAAGCTTTGTCTTCGCTAGAAGACTATAAATAGTCTCAGTTCAGAGTAACCCATGGCCTTTACCAGAGTGTGAAACTCACTTCTGAGTGCTTCTGTATTCAGACTTGGCTTCTTAAGGCCATCAGCTGCCTCGCCAAACCAATCTCACTTGCAAAGTGACTCAGTTTGGTGCACCAATTATACTATAAATGATCAAATTATCAAGTGAGGATCCTACTGCTGGAATGCTGCATGCATCTTCTTGACTTCTTGAGTCATCATAATGTGATGATTATTAATGCACAACACTTGAAAGGAACAGTGAAACTGCTCATAGTCTCACTGACGTACTTACAGAAGTATTTAGTCTAGTGCATTGACTCTTTTGTGAAGCACGTTGGGTAGAGCATACTTACACCATTGTTTACAGGTTCATGTTGCAAAACGTGAATTGGTGAGTAACAGTCCTGTCACTGCTGAAAGGGTGAAACAGGAAGTGGAGGGTTTTGTATTATCAGATTTCTTATTTCAACCTTAGTTTCCCAGGGTGCATGTATGAATAAAACAGCCTAACTACTATTTGTCATATTAACGAATGGGGATTTGTTTTAAACTGATAAACTTTTGTATTAGACTTGAGATTTACAACTTACCTCAGATTGTACGGCTTGTTGAGGAAAAATGCTCTAGCATGATTTTTACATTTTGCATGATCCTACATTTGTATTGAAGGAGGGACCCAACACACAAAAAGTCTTTTCACACTTTTCACACTAGTCATTCTAAACCCTGGATGAAACAAAATCCTGGGTTATTTTGTTTCACATTTCACACTATTCATACTTTATAGGGTTAACAATTAGTCCTGGCTAATGTTCTTATTTGCGTATTTGCGTTGTCATTGTCATTGATTGGATGAACGCTGCATGTGCATACTCTAGCATTGCGCATACTCATATTATTTTGCTGACTGTACGGTCAAGTTTTTACCTGAATGGACTTTTCTTACTGTAAATGTAAGAATGTATGGAAGGCTGATATGGCCAAAAGTCTTTAAATCTGACCATGTCAGCATGCACTGTTTGTCTGCGTTAATTCAACAACATGCACAGCAGCCAATGAAGTTGCTGTATTTGAGATTATATCTGCACATGAGGTTACATTGGTATATACATATACACCACATCAGACACCATGTTTATTCAGTGAGGGTGTCATAATGGTACACTTATATGCATGTATGCAAACAGCAGACATGAAGTCAGTCTTATGATTTGTCATGTCCTTTTTAGTAGTTTAGCTCAACATTCTTTCTCAGGTGGAAAAGTCAGTAGATATATGTTTTGCTATTGTGCAGAAAGATATAGGTAGGGTTATTTTGTGGGAAATTATGGAGTTATATATGCTTTAAAAAGTATTACGCATTCAGAATGTGTGTTTTGAGAGACATGTTTAAATTTGTCATCTTAACACAGTAAAATTGTGCGTCTTTACACATACTAAAGAAACGTGGAGAAAACTGGTGTCTTAACCAGGCCAGTATGTGCGTGTCTACACATACAAAAGAAACACATCCAAATTCCCCCCATTAATACAGACGAACAGTGTGTTGACATTGTCAAATTTTACACGTTCCATTTAAAGACTTTTAGCCCTGTCTGCCTTCCATAAGAAAGAAAAGGTCTCTTCTTAAATTCAGCTGACGCCTTTTCTGTCACCATGCGACTATTTTCACCTCAAACACGAAAACTACTGTTTATTCAACTTACAGGATTTCTGTGACTGTCCAATGCATATAAATATGAGGCACGCAATTGAGTGTCTGTTGCTAAGCATGCAGCCATATCATTCTAGCGCCGCATTGTTTCACACTGCACAAGTTTGGCCTTCTTCCGAGCAGGGTGTCATAACCCTGCTTCTAAATAACAAGTGTGAAACGTCCCTCTACCCTGGGCTAAAAGTGGGCTTTAGAATGACGATAGGGTTAAACGTCATGTGAAAAGCCATGTTGAGACCAAAATATTAAAGAGACTTTGCAGCTGGCTTTTTTTTTTTTTTACTGTAAGCAACAACCGGAACACCCTAAATATCACCTTAGCAACCACTTAGCAACACCTTGCTATCATTTAGCACAGGAAAGCACAATCCACATTTTCAAACAATCTAAAAATCAAGATTTATACTATTAAAGGTGTTTTTTCAGCCCTCTCCTCTTGTTTATTTAGCCATTCCCACTCTTTCACTGACAGCAACCTACATGCATAAAGCAAACCCTCTTCCCTCCTCTCCAGCTGACCTCATCTCTCTTCATCTGTTATAGATGGAATCTGTCTTATTCTGTCTCTCTGGAGCAGCAGTGACTTGCATAGACTAGCCAAATGTGGGCCTTAGGTTCTGAAGAGTCCCTTTTAAATTGTTCTTTTTTTTTTTTTTTTTTTTTTGGCTAGACAACAAGCCTTGATATATTTCCAGTCAGACTGGTACAGTGTTTACAAACACACTCGCAGCAATGCTTTCCCACAGCACTTGAAGGAAGCTGATCACGTGGCTGAATGTGTTTGTACGCTGCATCTGAGTTCACTGAAATGTGACCTGATTTATGGCTTCAGGCCGCAGATGACCTGCACAAACCTGACACGCGTCACAGATTCTTTTAGAGTCACAAGCCCAAATGCATTCCAAGATGTCATGCAGTAAACACTATGTAGGATGGGCCTTGTTTGCTTAAAGATTCTTATTCTTTTTCTGATCAACATCTAGTTCCTTTTTGTTTTGGTTCTGATTTGTGCAGTTATGTAAGATTTGTGCACATTTCTGTTTATAAATGAATAGAAGAAAAAAAAATGTAGCATGTAGCAAATGTAGCTTTGGATCCAGAAAGACTGAAAAACCCAGAAAAAGCCCTAAAAGTTATACTGCCCTAAATCTGACACACATTTAAAACTCACAAAGTCTGCACAATTAGCAAACCATCTTTTAAAGCTTTTGTCACCAGTGCATTTTTAATGCTTTAAGTTGGCAGTCTCTGCATATTTAGCAGTATCTCTTCTCTCATCCTTTGTTATGTATTAGAGATGCACATAGGCGAGGTGGGGCCTCCCCCTCTGGCGTCTTTGTGGAGTGACAGTAACCAAACAAAGCCCCCTGTCTCTCAGGGTGATGTCATTTTGGGTCCCCATCCCCCAGCATGGGCCAGGAGTGTGTGTTTATGTGGGTGTCATTAAACTTTCGCATGATTCATGGGAGCTGTTTGGAAGCATCCATGCACTGAGACAAATTATGTGTCTGTATGAGAAGTGTGTGTGTGTGTGTGTCACGCTCAAGTAAAGATGCTCACTCAACTCAACTCATCAAAAGTGACTCAGATGTCTGAGACCCATATACGCTGTCATTTCTTTTGATTGATTTTCTCTCTTTTCTTTTCCTCACTTTCATGATGTATTTTTCTCACATTCTCTTCACAGCTGAGAGCAGCACTGAGGTGTGATATCACAGCCAAGGAAATTGCTTTAACCTGCATGCATCCCTAGGTGAATGCAAGACAGAGTGTGTCTAATGTGCCGTTGTTCTCCGCAATTGTTGTGTAAGAAAAAAAGACTCTTTCTAGTCTTTTCTGTCTCTTTGTATATTAAAACGAGGTTATTTTTCATATTTAATCAGTGTTTATGAAAGGAAAAGTTCACTCAAAATTAAAAACCCATTATTAGTGCTGGGAAAGCATGTTAAAAAATACCAGACCCAAATGATTTCATGAAGTTCAGTTCCAGTAACGGTTCATGTACATGCAATCGTCCACCAATGTGGACGAAACGTTAAAATACTCAAAAGTGTTTCCTGCATTATTGATTAGCAAAAATCATACAGTGCGATTAGTAAAGTCTGATATGCGAGTGAGTCATTTTTATGAGCCCTTTTATTAGGGAATCAAACACATGCATGATAAACACACACATGCAGGTTTCTTGCAAATGACTCTTGCGCCGGTTCTTTTTAGTGAATTGAAAACTTACAGCATGACCAGTGGAGTCTGATAATTTAGAAAACGACTCTTTTGAGAGGGTTCTTTTTGGAACATCAAGCACATACATCGTGACCAGTAAATTCTGATTTTCACACAAATCTTTCTTCCGCCTATTCTTTTTTTTAGTGTATCAAAAACATACAGTGCGACCAGTGAAGTCCAATTTCCAAACAATTGACTCTTATGATCCCAGCATTTGACAACAGAATTTCTATTTCAGCATTTTCAGCATTTCTACTTTCCAAATATTTAATGCTCAAATTCAATGGAATCTTTATCTAGCTCTTAATGAGCGTCACCTATCTGGTGTCAGGTCTTACACATTAAGACATGCAGCATAATCTAGTGACACTTTCCAAACGACGCCAAGCTAAATGATGCTTTAAGCCGAAGGATCACAGTGAAAGTCATTTCATAAAAATGTGTTTTTGAAAATATTCTTCAGGGGTCACATTACCATCTTAATCTGCCAGACCAACAAGAGGATGTCTGCACTGAAGTAAGACAAACGGCTTTCCTCCTTATGATGTTTTTGGCTGTGTATGGGCATCAGGGTTGAGAAGGGGGGCTTCTGTATCATAGTGTTTGAAAGTGGGTCTGTTTAATGAGTTAAAGATAATCTCCTTACGGCATAAATAATCCACACACATGACTGATCCCGTACTCTAGAGGGGTAAAGCATTCATCTGAGCTTCTGTTTGTGCGTGTGTGTGTATAAGAAGAGTGAGTGTGTGTCCACATGAGAGGCTTCTATCTGGATTTGAAGGGGTTCCCAGTCTAGTCTAATGTGTGTGAATGTTGGACATGATTGATCTATTGTTTATTGTGAAAATAAAAGGCTGAGTGTCTCGGTATTATGACTAAGGACATTAACGTTTTGTTGTGTTTGTCTGTACAGGCTCTTTTTCACAATGCAGAATGACAACATAGTGAGCTTGTGCACTAGTGCTTGTGTGTTTGTGTTGTGTACGATAACGCATGGCATAAGGATGGCGTTGTGACAGCATGGAGGGGTGGGGGGATGTATTTAATGAGTCATCGCAGATGTGAGCTCTGTTCTCTTCACTCCAGGGCAAGTGCGTTAGGCTGCTGAGGTCATCCATCATCTGTGTGTGTGTGTGGGTGGGTGGGTTTATGTATCCACAAGGATTGGTGGGCTTTACTGCCAGGCAAATATATTAGAGAGTCATGTTCATTACGAAGACAAATATGCTTGTGGAATTACCATGGTAATGATTTTGTTTGCTTTTGTGGAAATGCTGCTGAAACTAGCACAAATATAAAGACACAAAAGGTTTTATGAGTAGGGATACACAATATCTAATGCTACTTTGGACAGTTGCATCATTTTTCCAGTTATGAACATAAATATGATAAAGCTGATATTGGAAGCAGATAATATTAAGATCATTTCACCCAAGTCAAAAACAGTAAACACTTTCTCTATGCCAGGTTATCGTTTTTTACATTATGTTCTGATGCTTACTGAATTCATATAACCTACTGTATATATATATATATATATATATATATATATATATATATATATACATATATATATATATATACATATATATACATATATATATATATATATATATATATATACATATATATATATATATATACATACATATATATACATATATATACATATATATATATATATATATATATACATATATATGTAAAAAAAAAAAAAAATATATATATATTAGGGCTGTCAAATGATTAATCATGATTAATCACATCCAAAATAAAAGTTTTGTTTACATAATATATGTGTGTATACTGTGTATATTTGTTATTTATATATAAATACACACACATGCATGTATATATTTAAGAAGAATATGTTATGTTTATATATTAAATATATTTATATATAAGATAAAATATAAGAATATAAATATATAAATGTATATACATGTAAATATTTTCTAAATATATAATTTATGTGTGTGTATTTATATATACATAATAAATATACCCTGTACACATACATATATTATGTAAACAAAACTTTTATTTTGGATGTGATTAATCGTGATTAATCATTTGACAGCCCTAATATATATATATATATATATATATATACACAGTGAAAAATATGGTGAAAATTTCAGTTACAAAGACTGCAAGTAACACATTAAATTAATTATGACATTTTGAAGAATTATATAACTACAATATAACTATATAACCATAAATATAATATTAATAACTATAGATTGTAATACTATTTTCTTGTTTTATTTACAACTTCAGAAAACATTTTTATATAAAAAAGACAAATGTATTTTTTAATCATAAAAATTGCATACTATACTTAAGATTCAGTCTGTTAATTATATGAAATATAACACATACATAAACACACACACACACACACACACACACACACGTATATATACACACACATAAAACATAATCAGTTATTGCTCATAACATAAGTATTTTCTGTGTCTGTTTATTCCTAATTTTGACATTCATTCATGTCATTGCCAGTTGCAGGGCCTCATCTGGCCTTAGAGTTAATTTATTTAAGGGTTCATTACCCCCTAAATTCTCCTGTTGAGAGCACAGAAAACATTATATAGTCATTTGCAGCACTTTGATGGCAAGTCTAATGTTGTTGTGGGGGTTCTTGTGATGAAGTCATAGACCATGCATGTTAACATTATATCAGTCATATTAAGAGAAGTACATATGACTACACGGCATGACAAACACTTGACCGTGTTATTCTTTTGACACTCACACATCCACATCTGACAGTGGGCCTAATGCTGTGTACTTCCTACAAAAGGCCACAGAAACCTAAGAGTTAGAAGTGGGATAAAGCGAGGGATGACCTGCGGTGAGATAAACAAGGGGAAGCCACTAACCGGGAGACTTACTAGGATAGGTAAGTGTATAAAGTTGGAGAGAATGAGTGTGTTCGTTGTGTTAGTTTTGTGACCAGCGGATGACTGCATGGTTCACCCGATGTGTGTTTTCCACTTCTCTGCAGCATGGTTTCGCTCTCATTTCCATTGTGACAAAGAGGACCTCTACTTAACGCAGAGCTAAACTTATACCAGGAGCATTTTTTTACGACCTGCAGTTTTGAACTTGCAGACAGGGCTGAGTGAAGTCACACACGACTCAAAATTCAACCGGGACTTATAGGATGTAGCTAAAGTGCCTTTCACCCTGCCTAACTTCAGCACTTTTGTCAGTGTAATGTCACAGAGGGCGGAAATACTCATTCTGAGGTTTTGCAGTGCACAGTCATCATATATGATGTGTGGAAGAAGATCTAACCACAGCTCAATGAGTTCATCTGGGTGGGTTCATCAGGCAGTTGAATATTAAACGATTAAGCAAATGCAGTTATATACTTTAAAAGAATAGTTCACCAAAAAATTTAAATATGAAAATTTACTCACTCTCAATCCTGCCAAGATGTAGATGTGATTGGAGAAATTTAGCATTACATCACTTGCTCAACTATGGATCCTGGATGGATTTGCTTACAAACACACAGCTTTTAGCATCACAAGACATTAATTGATGGACTGGAGTCATGTGTATTATTGTGATGTTTTTATCAGCTGTTTGGACTCTCATTCTGACGGCACCCATTCACTGTAGAGGATCCATTGGTGAGCAACTGATGTAATGCGAATTTCTCCAAATATGTTCTGAAAAACAAACTCATACATCTTGTATGGCCTAAGGATGAGTAAATGTTCAGCAAAATTTCATCTGTGGGTGAACTATTCCTTCAATACTATCCCGAGATTACTGCTGTACAAAATAACTAACAAAAGATTTAGTTTTATGCAATACTTTCTTTGTTTTGTGAGTTTTATTACAGAAAGCCAGGTCATACTGGTAATGTTGTAAAACAATAGTTTCTTATAGTTTCTTTATAAACCACATATACCTCATTATTATTATTATTATTATTATTTTTAAATAGCTATTAAACATATTATTTGGTTTCTGTTCCCACTGTTCTGTATTCAGTTAAGTGCCCAGCATAGTGTGGTCACCGGATCCCATATTTACCCTTCATAGGTGTCTTGGGATACTATTTCCTGACAGACGTTTGAACAAGACACCATGTAGGTCTGCTCAATGTAACCTAATACTGATAATGAAGTTGCTTAACCTACTGGCTCACAACTATAAGCCACTTGTACCTTGACCAGGCCTGAGGTCTGATGGTGTCTGTGCGTGTGTCCTAATAAGTGCCTTTGATTAAATGCAGGGTTTTTGTGTTCATGAAGTGGTTGTGGAGGAGATAACTCCTTTTTGTGCTTTCCAGCTGCGCAATTTGAAACCATACAGCTGGCCAACTGTAGACCTGAAAGAGAGCAAGACACATGCCAACTGTAATTGATACAGAACTTTAGTCTCAGGTTCTTCCTTAATGAATTTTGATGCTTTAGAAATTAGTTTGTTTTATGTTTTATAAGATAGACACAAGGTCTAAAATAGGTTTATTTTCTGATTATTAGTAGTATTTTATTTCCACTATTTCTAAAATATAGAGCTAATGCAAATGCACAAAAAGTTATTTGTCATTCCTTACAAAATATACTAAACAGTTTTAAAAAGAAAGGCCCGGAAGGGTGTTTTTATGGGGGGATTGACCATAGAAGAACCTTTCAGTGAATAGTTCTAAAAAAATTCTTAGTGTGAAAACCAAGTTAATTACCGAAAGTACTTTTTCCCACTATAAAGAAACTTTTGTGCAGTGGAAAGGTTCTGTGGGTATTAAAACAGTTCTTCATGGAACCAGAGATGGCAAAAAAAAAAAAAAAACATAATAGTTCACGTTGTCATTAGCTTACAGCCTAAAGTATGTTCAGCAGGTACAGTGGGCATTCTTAGTTCTTAATATTAATTTAAACAGTTTAGGGGGAAGTAGTAGCTTTTTAATTAAACGGTTGCATATAAATAATGCAATAGTACTGTATATCTAAGTTTGAGATACATAGCAAAAATAAGGTGGTATAAACAATGGTATTGTGAAGAGATACCGATTACAAGCAATAAAGTGTATAGTGGAACAATTCTTCAATATTTCCATAAGCCTATAAATGTCACATTTTGACCTGGTTGATTAAAACAAATGGAAAAGCTTATTCAAATGCTCAGTCTTGGGCGCACATGTGGGTTCTTGAAATTGTGACTGCAATTGCTGCGATTCAAAGCAATTGAGCAATATCTCTTGACACCACCAATAACACACGCACTCAGCTGCAGAGAAGGCGGGTGCAGAGAGAGCTAGAGAGAGAGAGAGAGAGGGTGTGTGAGAGCGACGGAGCTCAGTATTTGTGCGGACTCGTGGCGCAGAGACACTCGGTACCGTGAGAAAAAAATAAATACGGATACCACTGAACCGGTGAGGGATCTATAGACACGAAGTCCTCATCAGCATCGAGTCGCGCGTCTCGTCTGCGACAGGAGCACGTTTCTTCGGTAGACGATTAATGTATATGGTCCGGCATCTTGGCAGAGACTGATTTATATATGTATATGCATTATTAAGATACACCTGCTGCTATTTTAATCTTTTTTTTTTTTTTTTGTCTGATCATTCGTCTGTCGTTCAAGGCTTCGTTGACAGTGGCAATGGTAGTAGTACACATATAGCCTTCTCTCGAGCTGAAGGACTGCAGTGGAGGACGGGTGTCCCTGGAATACGTTTGGATTTTTTTCTTCTTAGCGTAGTAAAGACTCGATCAGAATCCACTTGTGTACCGTGAACACTGAACATGGCCGTATTTTATTCTTTGACACCTTAACACCACGGAGAATAATTTCTTCAGGCATTTTCCAATCCGAGTTGGGATCCAGCGTTATCCAGCTATGATGTAGACGCTCAAGTCCACACGGTCATCATCAGTGTTCATTATTGAGTGTTAATTAGGAGCAACCCAGGGCCTTCTTGCGATTTCTGTCATCAAAATGCCGGCTGGAATGAAGCCTCTTGAAAAATTCTTGAAGAAGCAGACCAATGCACTCACTCGGGCGGGTGGATTTGGGGAGAAGGCCACCGGCACTGGGGCATCCAGGCGGCGGGCCAGCCTGTCCCGTGTGGTGCCGTTCTTCAGGGAGACGTCTCCCGAGAGCGGCCCGGCGAGGGAGGTGTTCAGCCCGGAGACAGAAGAAGCGCCGTGCTGGCCCTCCGCCACTGCGGACATCAGGAGTCCGTCGCTATCCAGCGACGAGCAGAGCTCCGAGGCGAGTCTGGACACGAACTGGACCCCGCTGCCCGCGGACACTCCAGACAATCTAGCGCTGGCGCTGCTGGAGAGTGTGGCAGGAAAGCGCTACGCCAACTGCACAGGTGAGACGAGTCCATTTTCCCACGCTCATGCACTGATCGACGGACTTTCTTGGTGGGTCTTTGAAGATCACCGCGTTCTATTTAGAATATTGTAACGTCGTTTCCCTGTGTTGCTATGGCGACGTTACTGCTCATAGTTGTAGTAGTGGGTTACAGTAATAAGTTTCCGCAAGGCCTGTCGCGATTATCAACTGATCGCTACTTTTGGCGATAACCACTATTGTTGTGCACTTTAAATTCACCTTCTCTTTAATATTCACAGATTTTAAGCCGTTATCGTTTGCACGAATGTGACGAGTTTAGCGCAGATATCGATAACTACTGCATACAATTTAAATAGCAGGCTATTAATCAGTAGGCTATTATGTTGATTCAAACTGAAGTTGGATTCAAGTGGACCGAAAATATTTCAAACATTTGTAAACGTTTTAAAATGTTTAGTATCAGCGCCATATTTGTTTATGAATAGCCTATTTAAAGGAGACGTACATTTTATTGTATGACTCTTAAGTAGGCTATAATGTGAAAATTTTTTGTCTTTTGTGTCATGCCACAAAATGTTTTTAAGATGACGCATTAAGTTAAATAAAATAATTTAACTTCACATAATCAATATGAAAGAGGACAAAACATTTTACTTTGGCAATGTGGTGTATTTTGGAGTAAATTATTATATTCAACAAGAAAAAATGGCAGTGCATAAATTTTATTTCAACTGTAATTGATTAAATTGTGAAAAGTGGGTGTGTCAAACCCGAATGGAACCAGACTTTAATGTTGGAATAATAACCAAACTGAATCCCTTAAATTTTCAGAAATCTGTGCTGTGTAAACAGAATCACACTTGACACTAGTTGTCTCTTACGTCATATAATGCGGTAGCACTTCTATAATTTACTTTAGTTACTATCCCTGTGGTTGCAGATGTTAGTCACTGCTATTACGAAAATAATTAGCTCATACTGACAATATTTGGGCCATATTATGAACACCAAACATTAGGCATAATTTTCACATCCATAAAGTAATTTTTAATGCCATGACATACAAATGCCATGACAAACAGAGATACGTTTTTTTTTTTTAACTGAGGAAAATAATTCTTGTTTTAGCGTGATTATTTGATCTATATATGCATTTCATACCCTCTTTATTTCACCGAAATGTGGCATGACACTGACAGTATTCCACTGTATTCTAGAAAGGCAGTCAAAGCTAGTCGTAAAACTTTTAAAAGGTCACATCAAAAACTCACAAATAATGCCATAAAACAAAATGCTTTCACATTTGTCAATAACGGATCAAATCACTAATTGAGGAACTGACTGCATGAGGAAAATCTTCAAACAGGTTGGTGCTTGGGAATTTCCTTGGTTATGGGAAAGCGAAAGAAAATGTTACATGTTTCCATGGTGCTTTCCTTTGTGTCTTTCCTCAAATTGGTGTTATGGATGTTTCATGAACTGCCAAGCCGTTACCACCCACATACAGCACTGAGCACCTGTATGCAGAAAACACCACGAACCAATCAAATCCTGTACCAAGTGAGGGGATTTCTATTGTAGTCTCAGACAAAGGATGTTTTACAGGGAAATGACAAACTGTGATGTGTATTGATGGGAATGGGGTGTCTTTAACAAGTGCATACATGTTACCTGTTCCTGTAAGATCCAGGACTTTTATGCTATGAAGAATGGCTCTCCCACACATTCATTGGCAGTGATGCTTTGCAGCCATAGTGCAGCAGTTTGCACTGCACATGTGCAGTAGAGTGTTTTTGTGAAGTAACCATGGAAACTGGAGGGATTTCGACAGTATGCCAGTGCGTAAAGAGAGAATTATGCTTGATGTAAAATCGATGACCAGACGGACCATTTGCCTGGGTTCAGTGCGTTATTAGGATATACGGTTACTGTAAAAATGTCCTGTTTTTTTAGACAAGGTAAATGATGATGACTGTTCCACCTGTGTGAATAATAGAAAAGTGAGGAAAGGTTTTGCGCACATCAAGCTGAATTGAGGTAGACTGTATGTGTAATAAAGCAAAAGCTAAAAACCCAGAGGCGTTTGAAGGACATGCAGAATTTGAAGCCTTTAGTTGGATTTTTGCATCAAAACTGACTTTCCTAAAATTGTAAATGTGGCTTGAAATATTACACTAATGATTGAGAATTAAAAGTTCACTCAACATGCTTAATTTCTTTTCAAAACACATTTTATGTGAGCCCTTGATAAACTGATGTCTCGACCTAAACTGCCATTCATTTTGTGCACTTGACAGCTCATGTCGCTCTTCCTCCTTTGGAGGTGATTTTAAGCAATTTATCTCAAACCTCTGCTCTACATCTAGAACAGATCAGAGAGATTTCAATTGCATGTCACAGACTGAGACATTTGGCCTCATTCTCAACTTGTTTTACTTTCTTTATGTAAGGGGGATGCCTTGCCTCTAGATAAGACTGACATTTTCTCTGCAATTTGTTATTATCGAAGCCCGGGGAAATTTGAAAAAGTGCCGCTAATCCTGCATTAGCCAACAACGGGCTTGCGATTTGTCTCATCTAGTGTTGTTGTCTGTGGAGTGACTGTGGATTACAGAGTGAAGGAAGTCCACTGATCCAGGGTCAAGAGGTAACACACTGAAATAAGACACTGCTTGCATATCAGTTCTGATGCACAGTCAATTCATCAGCGTTAAGACCATCAGCCCAGCTGTAGACTTTGTAGATGCATCTACATTTTGGATCACATGATTGCAAGTTAAAAAGTATATGTACTTCTACTTAAAATGAATGGTTCCAAAGGCCATCGAAGAACCATTTTTTGATTCCCCAAAGACTGTTTCATTGATTAGTCTTAAAAGAACCAATGTAAGGAGAACATTTAAAAAAATCTAAAGAAAATCTTTTCCACTATAAAGAGCATTTTGTGCAATAGAAAGGTTTTCAAAGGTTCTTTATGGAACCATCAATGCCAAGAAAGAACCTTTATTTTTTTAAAGTGTATATACTTTTATTTCCTGTATATCCTGGGTATTGTATGTGGAATTCAGGATCCTCAGGAATCTTATTTAGTGCTCTTCCAAGACAGCACACCTTAAAAACAGCTTTATCTCTGGAATGTGCACGGGCACCTCATGAGTGTGTGTAATGACTGCTAGTGTGTAATGGAGTTATTTTGTAGGGCTCATTGAACCGAGATTAGCAAGTTGATCGTTACATAACTTTGTTTACCTTTAGCTCTTCCAGTTGTGAGCCAGAGGCAACAGTAGTTCTGCTGGTTGGCGTGTCAGAACAAAGTTCCAGTGGGCAGGGCAAGAGCAGTGTATTGGCTGTGATTTGTTAGTGGTGGTAGTTGACAATTTTGGGAAATTTTCCTCCACTTTTACATGCCAAGGGGAGTGGCTTGTACCTTGTGTTAATGTTTTTACTGAAGTGTTTTTGCTGTCAATAAAAATGTCCCGTTGTGATAAAGGTTTTGTTTATTAACAGGTTTGGAATTTAAATTGGGGGAAATATCATTATGAAATAAATGTTTTTCTCTAATACACATTGGCCACAATTAAGGACCCTTTTATTGAATTCTTTTTTAAACCTCCATTTGGCAGTTTAACAGCTCTAAATGTTCTCCTATAATGCCTGATGAGGTTAGAGAACACCTGACAAGAGATCAGAGACCATTCCTTCATCCAGAATCACTCCAGACCCTTCAGATTCCCAGCTCCATGATGGTGCTTCTTCTCTTCAGTTCATCACACTCATTTTCTATTGGGTTCAGGTCAGAGGACTGGAATGGCCATAGCAGAAGCTTGGTTTTGTGCCCAGTGACCCATTTTTGTGTTGTTTTTGAGGTTTGTGTTTGGATTATTGTATGGTTGGATGATTCAAACATGGTCCATTATAAGAGTCAGTCACATTTTGATTTTTTTATCTGTTGGTATTTGATAGAATCCATGATGCCATGTATCTAAACAAGATGTCCAGGACCTCCAGCAGAAATATAGGCTCACAACATCAAAAATACAGCAGTATATTTCATTGTACACATGGGGTACTTTTTTATCTCTGTGTTCACCAAACCCATCTTGAGTATTTGCTGCTAAAAAGCTCATTTTTTAGTTCCATCTGACCATAGAAGACAGTCCTGTTTGAAGTTCCAGTCATGGTTGATAACTGAATATGCTTTAGTTTGTTTTTGAATGAGTGAGGATAATTTTTCTTGAAACCCTCCTAAACAACATGTGGTGATGTAGGTGCTGTTTGACAATTTTTTTAAAGGTTTTCTGACCCTGAGACTCAACTATTTTCTGCAATTCTCCAGCTGTGGTCCTTGTAGAGTCTTTAGCCACTCAAATTCTCCTTCTCACCGCACATTAGGACGATATAGACACATGTCCTCTTCCAGGCAGTTTTGTAACATTTTCTGTTGGTTGGAAATTCTTAATTATTGCCCTGATGGTGGAAATGGGAATTTTCACTGCTCTAGCTCTTTTCTTATAGCAACTTCACAAATTTGTGAAGCTCAGTTATCTTTTGCTGCACATCAGAAATATATTCTTTGGTTTTTCTCATTGTGATGGATGATTAAGGGCATTTGGGCTCTGTTTTCCCCCCTATTTATATTTCTGTGAAACAGGAAGCAATGGCTGGATAATTTCATGTTCATAATCACCCTGGAGTACACAAAATTGTGAATATGAATGGGAATATACTTTAGAGTTATTTTACTCATAAGAATTTCTAGGGGTGTCCTTAATTTGTGGCCAATGTGTATTAAAGAAAAACATTTATTTCATAATGATATTCCCCCATTTTAAATTCTTATTATCCAATGAAAGGTTAGATTTTTGTGAATTTTTTTAAATAAAAGATCAAAAGGATTAACAATGCAGATTAATTTTCACAGCCTTCTTTGATCATATTTACTAAGGGTGTCCATTTTTTTGGGCATGACTGTATAGATATATATATATATATATATATATATACTGTGAATTCACTCAATTAGCATTGTTGCAGCATCCCTGAATATTCGCACAGGCAAAATAATGCATGTATGAAAACCACGGACAAAGCCAAACGTCATTCTGTATTTTTTTAAATAATGAATGAAAACTCGTTCTTTGTTCCAGGCATACTCTTAAAAGCCTTTCACATCTCAAGGTTGTTGGTAGTGAAGGTTCGGGACTGTGTGCGTTCTTGTGATGTCAGTCAGCATTTTCACGACGTCATTTTCCTGTGGTTCCACAATGATGGCATTTGCAGCTGGGTCAAACAGTTCTGTAGTCATATGCAAAAAGAAAATTTCTTCTGGAATTATTATATCTGATTTGCTTTTTCATCAAAAGCAAATGAAGGCAAATAGAGATGTAGGTAGTCTCTGGACTGAGGCCTGGTTGGATAAGGACCACCCCACTCCATGTGCTGCTTTTCTGTGGGCCGAAAATATCCTGAGGGTGTTTTAAAGAATCCTCAGCAAGAGTGCAAGTGTTGAGAAAGAAATAAATGCATGGAGGGAGAGAGAGATGTGCAATTGGAGAGAGTGTATTTGTGTAGGAGGAATGCTGGCATTTTTTTTCTTTTGAAAAGAGTGAGGGATTAGAGTGGAATGGCTACCCACACACTGGCCTCCCTTTGCAGGGCTTTACATAACATCATAAGGAAAAGTGAGATATCTCTCTCTTGTTCTGCGGTATCACCCTCTCGCCCCCCTTCGTCTTGACCCTTAACGGTTAGCCCACTCATTTTGTGCTTATCCATGCACCTGGGCAGCTCTCTGCTGAAGAGAAGCTGTGGCGTCTAGCCAGACTTTGTGCTTTTTAAGTATGTTTATTTTGATGTATGTTAATGCTGCAGATTTGATTTGTTTGTGGAGGGGGTGGTAGTATACACAGTAGGGCATTTTCAAGTGCTTGTTATATTGTGTGATATATGTGACTCGTTTGCACTGTTCCTGCATAGGCAACTTTGGCAACTTTTGCTACATCTCAACGCTTACTACAACACAAATAGAGCTCTGTTGATTCCAAGACAGTTTGGTATTATCTAGCAATGCTATTCTCTAATAAACAGAACATAATCATAGCATAACATAAACAAATGCAGGAGAAAATAGTTCATTTTCATTAGTATAGAACTTTTTAATCACTATTTTACAGTGTTGCATGAAATAGATTTAGAATCCACCATCTTTGATTTTTTTTTCTTTCTCTGAGCTTGGCACAGTGCATTCTGGGATTGCCTTTAGGATACATGTAGTGCTGCCTCAGAATTTGGTGGAGAAACATATTTTTCCAAATAAATGTTTTTGGATGCTATTTTCTCCATCTAATGATATGGATATTTGTGTGAGCATGTCGGGTCCTCCTAGTCCTCTTAGCACAAATGCTCCAGTGTGAAGGAGCCTCTCTCAGTCTCAGCACCTGTTCACATGGCAACTGGCGCCCTCGGAGGAGGTGGAGGTGTAGGAAGATGAGATAAATGGAAGGAGGGAACAGAGGGATAAGTGGAAAGCAAGTGTTAGAATAATGCAATAACTTTTAGGGCATGTTATGAGGTCTCAGTCTACTGTTGCTATGGTTACCTCATCAGATGAACGATATTTCATGTTGCGAGGGTCTATTTACTGCAAGATTCTTGAATTCTTGCTTTTGTGGTTACTGATGTTTGAAAACCCTGACGAAGCACAAATGAACAATAAGCATTTTGTTTTGACCTTCTTTGGGTAGGTCATGTCTTGTTTCAAGCATCATATACTCTTTGCACCCCCCCCCCATAATTCATGTCCTGATGTTAGTGGAGAATATCACACTCAGGCTACATAGACACAATTTTTGAAAGCGATTATAAGGCGGCACTTCTGAAGTGCTCCCTCTCTCTCTCTCTCTCTGCTCTTTTCATTCTGCATTACAAAAACAGCATTGCAGTCACTACGAGTCAGAGGCTGAATCAAACCATAGCAAATGCGCCACGTGACCCCCCTTTGAAGTGACAGCAGAGGTTGCTCTTTTTCACCACGCAGTTTGCACAGTCAAACACACACGTGCACACGCACACACAGATGGCCTCGAGCTCCCGGATCAGTGGCTTGACCGACAGCCCTAATAACAGCCTGAAAACAGCCTCCTGCTTGCGAGAGAGAAGGATGTGATTAGCACACAGTAATCAATCCCACCAAGAAGCAGTCGCACATGGAAAGCCTCCTTCCAATCCAAACAGCTTACGTAAGAAGATACAGACCCTTCGTACAGCTTCTCATGCTTTTAGATCACAGGCATAAACAGTAATGCAGAAAGCGATGAGCGTAGGGAGGAGTAATATCAATCACTGCATACTGTAATGGTGATAAAGTTCATTCTTTTAGTTCTTTCACTCTAGTGGAGGAGGGTGATGATTATATACAGGACCATTTAGAAACAGAGCCATAGAGGAGCTTTTAGCTTTGATGATCATCTTAATCAAACATGTGTAAGATGTTATTTTGAAGTATTGGGGCCATTCTTGCTGTGACGATAGGCTGGGTGTGTGATCTCTCTTCGCCTGCAGGAAAAAGAGTCATGGGAGGCAGAAAGTGACATTTTTCCTAAAGTTTATGCGTATCTAGTGTTGTACAAACACAGGCTGACTTGAGGATATTTACTATGTATAAGTGACATGACACACAGCCAAGTATGGTGACCCATACTCAGAATTCTTGCTGTGCATTTAACCCATCCAAAGTGCACACACACACCGTGAACACACACCCGGAGCAGTGGGCAGCCATTTATGCTGAGGCTCCCGGGGAGCAGTTGGGGGTTCAACTTGCTCAAGGACACCTCAGTCGTGGTATTGCCGGCCAGAGACTCGAACCCACAACCTTAGGGTTAGGAGTCAAACTCTCTGACCATGTGATAAACTTTTAAAAACAACAGGACATGAGATCTTACCCAATTCTCTTTCTTACTAAATGGTTTAATTGTTTATTCATCAGTGCACATTATTTGATTTTTTTTTTTTATATATATTATTGTTGTCAACCCTCTGCCTCCAGCGTTATCCCACAATTTGAGAGCTAGGTTTGAAGGTTGTGCACATGGTTGGCAAACAAAAGGGTGCTAAATGAATCCATTACCTCTGCTGTGGGTTTGGATTTGTTTTGTATGGGTGGTATTCTTGTTGGGTTCTGTTGTGTCGTGCTTTCATGTGGGCACATCTTGGACTGATGTTGTTCATCTGTTAGAGCTACACCTCTCTCATTTTCATCTTATGTAATACCAGTCGTGGAGGTTTCAAATCATTTCTCCCGTCTGGCCAGAGAGCAGACTTTAAAAATCTAGGAACAACTTTCCTGGGGCCAGTTTGAACTGGGTTAGACCTAAAAAAAAAGTGGTGCGCTTCTAAATTCAGCAAGCTCTGTTTTAGTTTACAGGCCGGTAGGTGTGTTTTTCTTTTCTTTTTTTTTTTTTTTTTTGGAGTCACGTGTTGTTCTAGACTGGTGGCTTGACATGGACTATTTCTTGCTTTTGTCTTTCATAGCACATGTATTTTCATTTGCACCTGCTTTCTTCTTTCCAAACTGTATGGGAAGTTTTCACCACAAGCATTCATTTCAAAGAACTGTTTCAGGAAAAATGGTGGTCCTCCAGTGGCATTTGTGCATTTCCTTATAGTTGGCTGCCCGCCAGAGTAGATTTACATGTGAATGATGGTGTTTTGTGTTACGATCCAAAGAAAAGATGGGAGTTGAAGGGTGAAATGCCTCCCAGAACGGACAGATTTTGTGCAGCGGGGTCGAGATAAAGCAGATATGAAGAACAAGCGCATACAGCCTCAGAGAATGAACAAAGCACACACGAATGAACACACACGGTGCATCATGCCAAAAGGCACCAACGTGAGCGAGGGAGAGATGAAGAAAAGACGGCATGAGGAAGAGAAAGGAGAGCATGCGTGGGTAGTGGGGGGTTCAGATGTGATAAGGCCTCCATGGTAACGGAATGTCTGTCTTGGTTTATGTAACGCCACCGTGGTCCTCTCCATTACGCTCTCCTGAAATCCCAATCTGAGATCTCCGGCTGATTACAATCTACACTGACCGCATCTGTGCAGCTGGGACTCTCAGCCCTTTTTACTGACAGCTGTTTATTGAGTGTGCCATGAACCCCCATGACCCCGAACCTGGAGGTGTCCCAATGTCTAAAAAACATTTATATATATTGACTGGAAAATGAAATTGCTCAAATGATGCTCTTTTGGATTTTAAGAGACCTGAAGGAGTTCTTAATTAAGTATCAAAAGTTTAAGTTTATCAATTAAGTTTAAAAGCTGTAATGCAGGGGTTGGCCAGTTGTAATTCATCTTAAACTCCTTTTATAAAGTTTACAAAGTATAAATGCATTCATTTAATTATGTTCAAGTGAGCTATATTGTCAGTCCGCTATATGCAGAGACATACAAAGGAACAAAATGGCCTCACAGGACCATGGTGCTACATATTGAAATATATATATAAGCATAGACATAAACATTTAATCATATTAAACTCATAAAATATAAAAACATATAAACATAAAGACATATATAACATGCATAACCTATTGAAAGAACTATATATATATATATATATATATATATATATATATATATATATATATATATATATATATATATATATATATACACACACACACACACACACACACTCTGGATGTAAATGTGAAACTAGTGTAAAAGTAGTGTAGGACACAAAGACCACAATTCAGGGCAAACAGCGTAAATGGAGACTGGCGTTAAAGGCATGAGGACATAAGTCATTCTAGTGAATTATATAATATAAAATATCTAAAAATAAAAAGTATAAATGTAATCCTTTCTATTTTAATTTATTTTTAAATTTGCCCTAAAAATGTAGAAGACCGCTGTAATGTCAGATTTCATACAGATATCTCTGACTTCTGACCACAGACAATGCTATCTTGGAAATTCTGAGCACAGTTTGAGAAATGATTGGGAATGAATACTTTTTTGAAAGTTAAGAAGAGAGACACTTGTGAGATTACTGGCATCTAATCAAAAATAACGATTTTATCATCTTTTATTCACTCTCAAGGTCGTTCCAAACCTTTATAGCTTTCTCTATTCTGCAATGAAAGTCAAAGGGGTTAATTGAAAATGTTGTTTGGACAAAGTCTTTTGTGTGCAGAAGACATAAAGAACAGCATGAAATGATGACAGATTTTGTTTTGTTTTTTTATCTTTGGATGAACTGTCCATTTAAGCAAAAATCTCCATTTACTCTCCATGTAATCTCAATAGTGTTTAGGAGAAACAATTGAAATCTCAGTTGTGATTTTGAGCCAATATGGACAAAGGAGAATAAGAGCTCTCTCTGCCTTAGTGTTGAGAAATGAGTTTGATCCTAGTTTAGTCTCATCAAGGTCATTTTTGCTGAAACCGAAATTCTTCCAGACGGCCTTCAGCTGCACACACCCCGTTTCCTCCCATCGTCTGAAGGCAGCAGGATTATGGTGTTTTCAGTTGGCAAGGGCTTCTCTTGACCTCAAGAATAAAAGAAAGGGAGTGATTTTCACTTGTCTGGATGCTGGGTGTTCTATACGTCTGATGGGTGTCTGTCTGAAATCCCTCTTGCATTTCATTCTCACAGTGCGAGAGCATGTGCTGGTGTAGAGAATACATGTGCAGTTTCTATATTTGACTGTGATCGTGTGTGTGCATGAGCTTGTTTGGGAATATGGATGTGTGTGTGGTGTGTGCATGTGGGTATCAGGGTGGGTGTTGGATTTTGCTCTATTCCCACTCTCATCATTTAAAGAGAGGTGCTTTGTGCCAATCTGGGCTGGAGATTTGCTACACTTCATAATGTAAACTAGTGAGTCGAAAGAGGAAAATGCATGAAAGAACGCTGGAGATTGTGGGGGCCGTCAGAGAAAGAAGGGATTAAACTGAGAAAAAAGCATGCGAGGCGGAAAGGTGTCATATTTGTGTCTTTTGTGCCTCATCTTCATGCTGATTTATATTTCCAAGCTAAACATCAGCACTGACTATTTTACCACTAAAGGTATCGAACTTTTACACACTGAAGCCACATAGTTTCCACCTAAAACAGGTCACAGAGACAGAAGGTCAAATTTAAAATAATAATAAAAAAAAAACATTTTGAGATTAAAAAGCTGCAGTTATGAGCTGTAAAGTCACAGTTAAAGTAGCAGTTGTAAGATATAAAGTTGCAATTTAGATATAGTCAGAACTGAAACTGATCTAAAGTTGCAATTATAAGAAATTAAGCCACAATTGTAAGATATAAAGTCACTCTTATAAGAAATAAAGTTGCAGTTGTAAGATATAAAGTTGCAATTTAGAGATATCAAGTCACAAAAGAAATTAAGTTGCAACATATAGTCACAACTGAGAGATATAACCGCAAATGTAAGATATAAAGATGCAATTAAGAAAAAATAAAGTTGCAGCTGTAAGAGATAAATTCAAAATTGAGAGATTGTTGTAAGATTAAAAAGTTGCATTTATGAGAAATAAAGTTGAAGTTGTGAGATATAAATTTGTATTTACTAGAAATAAATTCACAGGCTTTCATAGTTCCTGCCTTTGCAAGGTGCAAAAGCACAAATGCGTTTTTCTGTTTTATTGCTTTGATCTACCTTCAGCATAAAACTCATCTTAAATTTGGCTCATACCTGTTGTGTCGAAGCCAAAAGTGTTGGGCAAGGACAGCTGGATGCATTAAATGTGCATCCTGCAGTGATTCTTCACATGATTCAGGAATTTACTTGGCTCTTTAGAGCAGATTTGATGCTCTCTGCTAAGCATTATATGCCTGAGGGAGGCAAACAGACCCACGCACTGACACAACACAAGACTCAATTACGGCTGCAGCACAAGTTATTTTAAAGAATTATAAACTCCCACTCTAATTTAATCTCAACAGCCATGACAAATGCTAATGAAGAGAGATGGTCATTGCCCTAGAAAAGAATGTTTACATTTGACCGGAGGGGGTCCAGAAGTGTTTCAGTCAGCACACACACCCGCTACAGTGACTAAAAGTAAAGTTGCTTGAATATATTTCACACCCTCAGATCCGACACAACACCTCATAGTTTCCTCATCAATTTTAATAGAACTTGTCCGGTGTGTATTTTCTGTTTGGTTACTAACGTGTGCCTTCAAGGGTTTGTGGCTATCAGAGATGGAAATTAACCTTGTTGACTCCTCCTCCAGTCATTCTGGTTCTGTTTTTCACACTAACTTGACTAACTCGTAGGCCAGCTTGTCGCTGTTTCTGGCTTTGCATTCCGTTTGCTGTTTTGTGTGTTTTTCCTAGATTCTTTTTGCCTCTGTCTCTCTGTGTACTTCTGTCTGTATTTTGTTTGTTTGTCTCGCTCTTGGTCTCTCATCTTTTTTATTTCTCCTCACTCACTGTGCAGCCTCTGAAGTCAGCGTTGCTGTGGCAACCACAAAAGATCCGCAGCTGCAAAGCTGAGGAAGTCTGATTCCAACATGCATATATTTTATTCAACAAGTATGAAGTTGGGACCCTTTAAAGTCTGCCATACATGGTGAATAAAAATTGATGTAATATGTACTATAATAATATAATATAATATAATATAATATAATATAATATAATATAATATAATATAATATAATATAATATAATATAATATAATATAATATATTATATACATACATAAATATATTATACTAATGTTATAAAAATGTTAATATATATATATATATATATATATATATATATATATATATAAAAATAATATATATGTGTGTATACACATACACATTTATTTTAAATTCATATGTATGTATAAAAAGTAATGTAATGCATTATATGATTAATTAATTATTTTTTATAAATATACATTTTTTCCTATATATTCCCTATTATATATATATATATATATATATATATATATATATATATATATATATATATATATATATATATATATATATATATATATATATATATATATATATATATATATATATATATATAAAATACTTATTTTAAATCCATATGTGTGTATACACAAACACACACACATATATATATATATATATATATATATATATATATACTATTTTATAATACAATAATACTCTACTGTTTAAGACGTATGTATATATAATTAATTATTTTAATTATTGTAATAATATAAATACTTTAAATTCATAAACTGTATATGATGTCAAGTGATACAATTATTTATGTTATTAGAAATATTTATATAAATATTAGATTGCATTTGATAGTATTTTAGGTATAATACAATAATAGATAGGTGTGCATGTGACCTTATTTAACCCACGCTTCCATTATGCCTCACCCATAACTCTCAAAAGAGGTGTGACTTCACAAAAAACATGCACAGATATGTGAAGTGTGCAGGTTTGGACATGTTACATTTCTAAACTGCACATTAGAATGCCTTGTGTCCCAGAATCCCGTAATGACAGGAGGACGTTTGCATCATTTCTCGATAGTCACAATCAATAACTAAAACAAACACGTCTGCGCCAATCAGTGATCGGTTGCTGCCTGCAAATCAGTATGCAAAGCAGGGCACGACTGTGGCAATCTTTGCTGTTCAGACGAATGAACCAACTGAGGGTATTCAACTGACAGTTCATCTTAATTCAGTTCATTGTCTGACCGAACCAATGATATAAATTTATACTGCGTCCAAGCTACTGCTCTGAAATGCAAATGGATTAGTTCAGCTTTTAGTATTGGACCCCGTTTTGCTCTAGTTTATACATGCTTTGCTTTATTTGCATGACACCTGAAAGCCTTAGCATTTTGAACTGACGTGTTCATTTTGTGCCACTGACTCGTTTCTCATTCCTCTCAGCGATCATGTTTTTAATAGTTTAGTATCAATGATTTATGTGCTCCACATTGATATAACCCAGATACATAATCAGCATCATATCCTCTCATCAGTCAAAATATAGTCCCCGAAAACCTCACTGTCAAGATGTGCCCCAGATCGAAAAATATTATGAACATTTCTATTCCTTTTTGCAGATTCAGTTTTTCAAAGGATCACTCATTTATTATGCTGTTTGTAATGCCTTTTTCACTGTTTGTTGACGCTCATATGCTAGTTTGTTAGCTTTTACTTCCAGCTGCTGTCTTGTTCAGGCAGATGTGTGTGTACAGTACATCACTGCAGCCTTTGAGAGTGTCAGTGGGCCAAAGTGGGCCAGAAAGCGTCATGATTTCTTCTACCCACAAACCCACTGTCCTTGAGATGAGTTAGCAGATGTGAAGGCTGGTGCTGTCAAGTTCAATTTAATTTCTCCGCACACATATTCACAAAGCGAGTGTTCACAAGAACAGCTGAGTCTGCACAGAAAACTTCATTTTCCAGAATTATACTGTCCTCCTCGTGTCAGTCTCTGCAACCTGACACTTTCAGACAAACATGAACATCTTGTTCAGTTGTGGTGTCACTAAGGTTGTGCTCTTCTCTCTGTCTCCTTGCAGAAATACTCCTGGATGACTTCATGCTGACGCACCCAATCTTCTTGGCCCCAGACAAGTTCCAGCAGGTCTTGCTTCAGCAGTATCCTTTCCCCTCGCCAGAACCACAAGTGCCAAATTTACACCTTTTAACTTTTGAAAATCTTCATTGGACGACTGTAAGCCTACCTTAATGTGATTTATCCAAGTAGAACACGTACCTGAACATCATATTCTGGAAAAATAGCTCTCTTAACCAATTGTAGGGCTATGACTGGGATTTAGGGTCTTATCAACATATAATTTCTGTTAGCATTAACATCAAGATTAAAGTTTAGGCTGCAGTTTATGATAGGAATGTTCTCGCATTTGGTGTGGGCAAGTTTAATAAATTGTAGATATTATTTTTTTACATTAAATTGAATATATAACTTTTTAATTAAATATTTAAAGATTAAACTTAATTTAATTCGTTTTGAATGTATTCTTTGTTCTTTGTTTTCAATTATCTATTAAAACAGACACCATTGGACAATATATCTGTGTTTACTCACAAAAAGTTTTGCATTTCTTGAGAAACCTGTTTTTAATATGATATGAGATGGGAGGAAACATTATGTTTAAAAAAACGACAACTATATTGTGCTTTGTTTCCTTAGGAATGTGATACAAGAAAACGCAAAAGCATTGAAATATAATTTCTCCTCCCGTCTAATATTTTTCCATCATCATATCCTGTTAGGGGCTCTTTACTATAGCATGACATCATATCCTGCCGTCTATAACCATTACAGTGTCTGAAGAAATTTGACATGATCAAAGTCTAGCATGACCACACTTTATGGTTTGTCAGACCTATGGACACAACTCAGAACTGCTTCAATCATGTATGACTTGCTAATTGTCTTCCTGGTGAAATTTTGTAGAGCTTCACCTAACTTTTTAGTTTTTAGCTAAACCTTAATTTTTTTTAAAGTCTTGTTTATGTCATGTTTGAAACTGAATGATCACACTGACAGCTATGCTAGTGTCCTACATGTTCTCCAATCAGTTTGTTTACTTCACAAAACTTCAGAAGAAGCATTTGGCTCTAAATTATCAAGCTGAACACTTGAATGTCTTCAAAACACTTCCAAAACAAACTGAATTATCTGCCATAAAACAGGCAGTACACACAGCCGAAGAGCCTGGCCTCTTTCTACCGCAGGGGGCTAACAGTCGCACATGCCGTTTAAGATTTGGGTCAGAATGATTTTACCAATTAGCCGCAATGCTAACCTACCTCTGTCAGACTCTGCAGGCCAAAGCCCCCCCCACCATCCCTTGGGGTCCATCGGTTGCCTAAATTCAGATTAGAAGAGTGCAACGTGGGGAATGTTTGTTTTGTTAGCTTTAGGCGTTGTGTCAGAGTGTGTATAAGTGTGTGTGTGTGTGTGAAGAGGACACCCCTCTTTCATTCAGTGACCTACATTCCTTCTGTGAATGCCATAGCCCCCCCTACCCAGACCATAATGCTGTCTGAGGGGCTTGTCTGCAGATTTAAGCACAAAGGTATTCCTGGGGAGGTCCGTCTGCATGCCTCAGCGCTCCTAATGCAGCGTGTCTGCTGTGCGGCGGCCCCCCGAGTGTCTGCGGCAATCAGTGACCCTCGCTAATCTTCCCTGACTGCCGTCACCACATCGCCTTATGATCCGCTCCTCTCTTTCTCTTTCTTCTCCCTCCTCCCGGGCCATTTATCTTTCCACTTTCCACACCTTTTTTCCTGGTCTTTGACTTGACCTAATCCAGCCCTAATCAGATCTTTTTGTTGTGGCAACATGTCTGCTTCCTGCTTAGAAAAGCCCCGTCTCGTAGACTTCCCACTCGTCAGGGCTCATTTGAGGGGTTTAATAAAAAGACTTCAAAGCAGGATGATTCCTTTTCACTCAAGACTGATAGGGCTTTTAGCTCTTCACACGTTTGACAGTCCTGGTGGAGTCGGGCTGGCCGGACTCCAAACCGCTGCGGCGGCCGTGATCCGGGGCTCGTGCGAGGGAACAGAGTTCAGATTTCGCAGCTGCCCAGCGGCTCAGACGGCTGCTGTTTTTTGGCACCCGAGCAGAGGTGACGGCTCTGGATATAGATTTACTAGATCTGTGATGCAATTTGCAGAAGTTCCTCTTGGGCCTTTTTTGTATGAAAATAGCTGTCGATTTTAGACAGGGTGTCGGGGACTCTTTAATTATAGGCAGAGAGGCTTAGGGATACTCCAGTTTAAATTTAGTCCGCCTTTCAGGTTTCCTGCTCATATGAGTGGTAGGATTGGGGACAGGGAGTCTTTGCAGATTTTTAGGTCATTTTACGTGCTGATAAAGTATATGTCTTTGCTTAAATGCTATTGTGTGACTTTACCAACCTATGTAAGCCTGCGAGTACAGAAAAATCCATTCGGCGTGTGTTTATGTTGTAAGTTCTGTGTGTATGTGAGTGTGTGTGGGTGTGATGGGTGTGTTGCATCGGCCTCAATACTTTTCAAAGGTTGTAATTATTCTAGCTGTCTGGCCACAGAAGCATAGATTTTGTTTTTCCAGTGCGGCATCTGTGTCAGGTGATCGGACAGCGGCTGTCTGAGTATGTTTATCTGCATACACTCATAAAAACCCACTCAGTGCAATTTCTGTGCTGAAAAACACCAGCTGTATGTTGTGTTTCAGGCTACAAAAGGCTATCTATCTATCTATCTATCTATCTATCTATCTATCTATCTATCTATCTATCTATCTATCTATCTATCTATCTATCTGTCTGTCTGTCTGTCTGTCTGTCTGTCTGTCTGTCTGTCTGTCTGTCTGTCTGTGTCTCTGTTTCTGTCTGTCTGTACAGGTATAGACATGTGTGTACAGCTGTATTCACTGTATTTAGTGAGCGCAGGTGTGTGTGTGTTGGTTCGTGAGTGTGTTGTATCTTAACTCCTGGCTCAGATTCAGCTCAGAGGGTAAGCAGGGTGAGGGTTGGCCCGGCTGGGACGGAGCTGAGCGGAAACTTGCAGTTCTGTCTGTGGCCTTCCGCTATCTGGACACGTACAGAGACTTACTGCAGGAGGAGGGAGATCGCTCCAACACTTTCCCAAAGGTACTGCACACGTTTGTAAAAAAAAAAAAAAAAAAAAAACCTCAAAACTCATAAATGTTTTTTCAAATTTTCAAATGCATACAAACAACAAAATACATATATATATTTAAATGTTTTAATTTAATCAGCACTTTTGTCTTCTCAGTTAAATATCTAAAAAACTGTATTAATTGATTTGGGAAACAACATGAGTCTTGTTCAGAGAATAAATCTTGAATTAAGATTTCTTTTCTTACCCCATTGGTAATTGTTTTAAGCATGCACCTCATTCAATTTTGTTAGAAGTTTATTTAGAAAAATAAACCTAATTGCAGAATTATATATTTTTTTTTTTGGACGTTTATATTTTGTTTAATGGTTTGTGTATGTCTGTGTTGGTTTGTATGGAAACCCCACCAAGGAAAATATTGCACATCAGTTTTTCTTAATTAAAGACAAACACACCTGTGCTCCAGATGTTATTTTTTTCTCGTTTGTGATATTTTGTTCCGGTATATGACTACACAAGATTTATTTTGAAACCTGTTATTTTCTTATGTTTTCTTGCAGCTGTTTTTAGACATCAGACCATGAATCAGAACTGTCTGTTTTTCACATTGTCGTTTCATTAATATTAAAATGCTTATTGAAATTCTAAGAATTTATAAAAAGGTTCATTTTTCATCGTCGTTTGCTTCATCTCCTTTGTTTCCTTCCTCCTGGTCTTAATAATAAATGCATGTCGTTTCAGGAGCTGTATTTGAGCGCCGTTCAGGAGCTCAGCCGCTTTCCTGATCTGGTGGAAGACGTCCTGAAGCTTCAGCGCTGGACTGAGATATTACACAGCCCGTGAGCATCATCCTCACAGTGGAATATTAATATAAGCTATAAATATTTTTTATGAGCTATAATGGCTGCAGAAATCATAGAAGAACAGAAAATCATTTAATACATGAAGCCTCTTAGTTTGGTGAAGTACAACATGAGTTGTAAAGTATTAAATGAGGCACATGTAGTTGCCCATTAAGAGCTTTAGAACCAGATGAAGAATTAATGTGCTTTTGTGAGATTAATACTTTAATGTGTTGTGTTCGCTTTCGATTGTGTCATTAAAAGCCTCACAACAGGGCAGCAGTTTTGTCATAAACTCTTGTTTTTTTTGTTTAGTTTTTTTTTGTCTGTAGCTTGGTTTATATAAAATAAACACATTTTTTCCTGGACAACTTTTAAGTGGCACTGGAATGTTTGGTCTTTCTTCATCTTTAAATTATAAAGATGCCATGCGAACATAATCAATGCCATTTACATGGTTTTGGCAGATTGGAGTTTCTAAAAAAATTTCTAAACCGTTTAAGAGCATGCCATGACTGGTCCTCAAATATCTTTCCCATGCATAGAATATTTTCCACCCCTGATGCCATTACTAAACAAATTTTAGGTTAATAATAGTCTTTTGGAGACAAATATCTTATTCAGTTATTAACACATGAATAGCTACCTGACTTGTTATATCTATCCGACAGAGCCGAGGAGGACAAGGAAAGTCGCAAGAAGCAAGTCCGCCCTCTCTTCCGACACTTCAGACGTATCGACGCCTGCCTGCAGCCCCGAGAGGCTTTCCGTGGCTCGGACGAGAGTACGTACAAACCTTTGTTTTAATAGGATGCATAAATATTGCACAGACTGACCCCAGTTTATTACCACTGCGTTTGCTTAGCTGTGCAATAACACCCATGAGAATACTGTTAGTAAATCATCTTATTCATCCTTTTTTTTTTGTGAAAGTGCCAGTCTGCTTCAGACTAGGATGAAGTAGCATGTGCCAAGATTTATAGATGCAATGAGCTCATCTGATGAAATGAGACTCTTTGTCAGGGCAGTGGCTCAAGCCAAGCTAAGTGATTTCCCAGACCTTAATCAATAGGCAATCTGACAGTACAAAACGCTGCTGACCCTGAAGCCTCCAGTGACCCAGTTTGTGCTTTTGTCAGAGCCGTGACTAGTAAATAGAGAAGAAGTCAATACTGTACATAATTACTACTATTCAAAGTTTTGCCTCTTTTATTTAACTTGAGATAAAATGATTCAGTAAAAATGGGTGATGGCGATGTTAATATTTAGAAAATCTCTGTATGTATACATTATATCTTTGATTTAGTCTAGACCTTGTCATTTTTCTATAATGTACCAGAAGCCTAAGATGGGGGCAATATGTATTGGGTAATGGATTTGACTGTTTGGTCCTTGTTTAGTCTTCTGCAGGGTTTACACACCAGATCACTCATACGTGACCATTCGGAGCCGTCTCTCATGCCGGGTCGGAGAGATCTTGGCTCTGGTGAAAGAGAAACTCCAGTATAGCGAAGACCAGCCCACCCTACCCGCCAACCTCATACTGGTGGCCGTCACCTCATCTGGGGGTAAGAGAATTAAAGTCCGTACCCACGAACACCATGCAAACTCACTAAGACCTCACTTGCACACTGAAACCCCAAACAGCATCATTTGTGTAAAGTGGCATGACAATTTATAATGATCCAGACCTTGACTCACTGTTAGGGAACATTATATTTTTTGGACTGGCTTGGCTCATCTGCTTTAACATCACAATCTAATCTGTGTTTGTTCAGAGAAGGCTGTGTTCCGTCCCAGCGACGAGGCCGTTTTCACCACTCTTGGTGTCAACACCCACCTGTTCGCCTGTGAGCCCGCGGAGCTCGAGAGCTTGGTGAGAACCGTGGGCGAGACGCTTCTGTGGAGGGGGGGGGGTGCCGTTCCCATAGAGACCTTCATAAATAGCAAGCACAAGTGTTCTGTATTTGCTACATTCATACTGGAATTCTTACTTAAGATTGTTATAAATTAAACACCACAAATTAAGATGTTATCTACAGCAGTGCTGAGAACTTGATTCAGTGGTTTAGAAAGCATTCGATTGCCATCAAAATCTTGTTTTATTCAACCACAAAGCGAAAGTAGCATCTCATCATGAATGCGGTAGGATGTAAGCAAATATTGAATACTTGGGGGCACTTAAGCCCATATTGACTCAGTGTCTTTTGGTGATTCCGGTCCTCATCCACATGTCTTTGTCGGTCAGATACCGCTCCCTGAGGAGATCCACTGGTCACCGGGAGACAGCAAACTTCATGACATGAGCGCAGAGGAGGTGGCCAATCAGCTGGTGGTGTTCGACTGGGAACTCTTCAGCTGTGTGCACGAGGTCAGGACACTACAGCCCTCAGATCATCAGTATTCAGCTTCACCACAGACAGACACAGGCCAGCGAAAAGCTGCTGCAATGCATTGTGCACAAAATATCAAAATGTTTAATGTTTTCACATCTTTTTTTAATTGGAAGATATCAGGGGATTCATTCTTAAAAGACAATTTCCTTGTAGCCTCTGCATTAAACTTTGGTACATTATAGTAAATTAGTTCTTTTTTTTATTTATGTGCATGGCAGATGATTTTATCTAAAGCAAATTGCAGGCATTTGAGATGCATTTTATGTGAATTTGGAAATCAGACCCTTTACCTTTTTAGTTGCTAGTGTCATGCTCACAATTAATTAGTCGTTTTAAATTAGTAACATTCATTTATTTACTCTTTATTAGTTACTTTTAAACTTAATTTGTTTTAAAGTTTCAAGGTTTTAAATGCACAAATAAATGTTATCCTGAGATTTTTTTTGCAGATTATTTAATGTCTATGCTACAGGTTTTTTTTTTTTCACAATTCCTAAAAAGTTAGTTACCTAAAACTAAAATTATTAAAAATCACAATGGTACTAAAACTAAAAGTATTAAAAATCACAATGGCACTCATTACATACATAAACAAAATAAAGATTGTGACTGTTGTTGTTGTTATTAGAAAATAAAACTAATAAAATTGAATTTGGGAATTATGAGAAAGCTGAAAGTAAATAAAACATAAGTATTAGATGAAAAATTTACTTAAAAAACTTGAAAATATTGCTGTGACAACCAACTGAAATAAAATAGGATTAGGTACTAAAATGACTAAAACCAAAACTGAAATAAATTATCAAAGCTATATAGGAAAATGTAAAATAATAAATAAAAATAAAATAAAAAATACAAAAGTTCCCAACAAAATTACTAAAATTTAAACTAAAATTAAAATAAAACTGAAAATGTAAAATAAAGGCTAATTCAAAATAAATAAATAAATTAATATTATAATAGTATATAAATAAAATTAAAATGACACTGTCCTAAAATGGTAAACAATATATCTTAATTTGTCAGTATGCATATTTTTAATTGGTATATCCTTCATATATACTGGTTCGCTACAGTATTTACTGCAGATACTGATCAAGACTTGTCTAGTGCTACAATGCATCCTCTGTAGTATTCCATTGCAAACAAAATTGTGCCTTAGGAAACTGGCTTTAAGTTCAAGGCTAGCCACACAGCAAAGTTCATGTAAAAACAACAAAACTTTATGAACGTTATGCAATGTTTTCCTTGTGTCTTTGTTCCTGTTCATGTTTGATTTTTTTGGGGGGCGGGTTTGTTTGAACAGGTGGAGTTTGTGTGTTACGTGTTTCACGGGGAGCAGGCTCGCTGGCGCCCCCTCAACCTGGAGCTGATCCTGCAGCGATGCAGTGAAGTGCAGCACTGGGTCGCCACAGAGATCCTGCAGTGCCAGTCGCTTCCAAAGAGGATACAGCTACTGCGCAAGTTCATAAAGATTGCAGCCTTGTGAGTGTATGTGTGTTTGGGAAGGGTACAAGCTGAAACGGCTTATGAACGTGACAAAAATGAATTATTCAGGAATCATCACGGCACTGAATTGTGTCAGAACTGTGAACATGATAATATATAACACCCCACGTATATCAACACCTTTTCAGTATTCTGGCTTTCGGAGGGGGTGGTTAGCCAATCATAAAAGGGTTCAGCTGCATATAGTGACTTTTTTTATTATTATTTTTTAAAATACAATATTTCTATATAGCTTCAATTTATTTTTATGCCAGGTTGAGTAAGTTTAGTACTGAAACTAAATTTGCTTCAGGTAGTCGCCAAACATTTTTTTAGTTTAAATGAAAGTTTTTCATCTAATATTTGTTGATTTCAGCTTTATTTCAATTACCAAAAATTTGATACATATTTTAATAGTTTTAGAGAACTATAACAACACTATTAGGCTCTTTATTAGGTTTGTGTATGTAATGAGTGCTGTTGTGTGTATGTGTGTGTTTCAGATGTAAACAGCAGCAGGATCTGCTGTCGTTCCTGGCGCTGGTTCTCGGATTGGACAACCCTGCAGTCAGCCGCCTACGTCTGACCTGGGAAGTGAGTGCATTTGTTTGTTAATCTCCCTTTTTCACGCTCACACACAGTCTCTTAGCACCTCTGCCTACTCTCGTTCCTAAGAACCGTCGAGTGTTATTCTTGGCAGGAGGCTATTAGCAGTTGTCATGACAACAGAACTGAATTAGCTCGCGCGGTTCCGAAGGAAATACTTCCATGTCCACCTGTACATTTAATGCCAGATTATGCCTTTTTATTTAAAAAAATGTGTTCACTCATCCGATTCCTAACAGAGTTTTAATTGGCACGTGAAATGTGTCATTCGCTAATTGCATGTGTGTGTGTGTGTGTGTGTGTGTGTGTGTGTGTGTGTTTTTGCAGGGTTTGCCAGGAAAGTTCCGGAAGCAGTTTCAGCAGTTTGAGAGCATTGCGGTAAGTGAAGAAAAATCCCCAATGCAGTTTAATATCTGAACTGTTTCTCCTAGACAGCAGTGAGATTAAATGGAGGGCGAGCGGAGACTTTTGCTTAGGTCTTCTGCTTCTCCGTTGCTTATCTTGAGAGAAAGACTCCTAGAGTTTCAGATAACATCTCAAAAAAAGTCTTAACTGTGCTCAGATTGGCAAAGAACAAAAGTTAGAGAACTCAGTATGAGCTTTTTTTCTTTTTTTTCTTTTTCTTTTTTTTTATCAAATTCTTCCGTGATCATATTATCTGAACTATAAAATCCATGTTCATTTTATAACTCTGCACTCTAATTGTATGTCAACAATTGTCTCATTTGTCTATTTTTATGTTTACTCAGTACTTCTAGAAATAAATACTTTTATTTCTTTATTTCTAAATGAATACTTTATTTTTAAGTTAAAGAATAGTTCACCCAAAAATGTTTTTTTTTTTTTTTCAGTTGAATTACTCACCTTCATGCCATCCAAGATGTAGATAAGACAAGACAATGGGCTCTGTCACTTTAAGAGTCAAAAAAACAAATAATGTCCGTTTCGCTTGAAAAGACCTCAGTGTTTTGCCAGGAGCTAATTTTGTGTTTCCTGTACCTGCTTTTTTGATTCTCAAAGTGACAGAACCCCTTAACTTGCATTTTATAAATCACCAAGGAGCATGGGTTCAGATAAAAATCTTCTTTAATGTTCTACTGAAGAAAGAAAATCACCTACATGTACATCTTGGATGGCCTGAGGGTGAGCAGATAAACAGCAAATGCTCATTTTTGGGTGAGCTATCCCTTTAATAATTGAGTGCAGTGTAACTGAGAACTCCATTAAGCCTCTTGATCTCTGAAAGAACAACCTCTGAGCAATAAAATTTGTCACTCTGAAGGCTCTTTTGACATTAATCGACAGCATTTGTGATGATGATGTTGTTTGTGCTGCTACAGGACCCTTCGAGGAACCACAAGTCATACAGAGACCTTCTAGCAAGCCTGAGAGCCCCACTCATACCCTTCACTCCACTGCTGCTAAAGGGTGAGTCCCTCACACACACACACACGTTACAGTAGCACCAGTGTGCTCTCAGTCTCTTCCTCCAGCTGTTGTCCATATGTGCTCCTATAAAGTCCCCTCCTGTGGTGACTGGCTCTGTGATTTGAAGTCGGTCTGAAAGGCCCCGCCTCATTAATTAACGCCCCTCTGATCTGCAGCTCCTGTATATGCTGGGTTTCAGACCCCCTGCAGCCAAACATGCACCAGGGATCAAGACGCTTGCTTACACATTAGTGATACACACAAACACATGTGCATTTTGTATTATGATGGGACTTCCAGTGTTTTTTTTCCTTTACTGAGCAAATGATATAGTCTATCCTGTAACCCTAAACTTAACCCTCAATCCAAGAATTTTTGCATGCCATTAAGACATTATTTAATCCCTTTTTGTGTTTCCTTGTGGACATCTGTGGGTTTCTCTCATTCTACTATGCTTGAGGGGATATTTGGTGCCCACAATGAAAGCAAAACCGAACCCACATTTTGTTGCTGCAATTTATTAAAAAGTTTCATTATATGCTCAAATTGTTACCTGAAAACACAGATCTTGTACTGAATGTTAATTAATGCCTAAAAGTAGAGGAAATCTATTGACGCACATTGTTGCACTTTTTTCTCTCATGTTGTTGTGAGTATATACACTACCATTCAAATCAAAGCTTTTTAAAAGTCTCTTATGATCACCAAGGTTGCCTTTATTTCTTCAAAAAACATATTTATGTTAATTTTAACAATTTAAAATGAGTGTTTTCTATTTTAATACATTTTAAAATTTAATTTATTCCTTTGATGTGAAGCTGAATTTTCAGCATCATTATTCCAGTCTTCAGTGTCACATGATCCTCCAGAAATCATTCTAATATGATGATGTGCTGCTTAAAAAAAAACGTTTTTTTTTACAGCATTTATACAAATTACAGCATTTATTTGAAATTGATTTTTTTTTTGTAGAAATCTAAAAGTCTTTACTGTAACTTTTGATCAGTTTGTGTCTTTTCGAAATAAAAGTATTTTTAAAAAATCTAACTTACTCAAACCTTTGAATGGTAGTGTATGAGTGCTTCTCAATTCAGTTTTCTTTCCCCCTTCTGATTTTAAAACAGTATAAACACATGCACACCTTTATCCACATTTCTACACACATTCATACACACAGCTGCTATATTCCTGTCTCATCTGTCTGTAGTCTGTCCATGTCTTTTCCCTCTCTGTCTCCTTCCCTGCAGGTGCTCATGACTCAAGCCTGTCAGGATCAGTCGAGCATCAAAGTCTTTGCTGAGCATTGCTCTGCTTTTCAGTCTGACACACACATTACATGACTCTGGCACGAGACACAAAAACATCAGAATACGAAAGACAGGCTTTGTAAATGAGGAAAAACAGGCTCAAGAATGGTGAACACAGGACCACTAACCTGCAAACTGATTCGTTTGGATGAACAAAACACTGAACACTTCGAGCACCTTTGCTTTGTAGATGCTGATCTGTCACTACTCAGAGCAGGGCTTCATCTGTAGTCTGACGGGGGGATCTTTGGTGTTTAGTGGATTTGAACACTGTGTCTCCTGCGTGGCCTGCAGGAGCTGCTGTCCTGAAAGTGTAAATTGTCCTGAGTCTGCTGGGATAAAGATGTTAGAATGGTGTTAGTAGTTGACAGACAGTGTCATTTGTGTCTTGAAATGTCAACTGATCTAGAACTCCAACATACTTTCAATGTGTATCCAGCAGGAGACATGTACAGGTGCACATGTGTAATGGAAATGCATTTGGCATCTCGTCTATTGAATTAGATTATGCTGATTATGATGCATGCCTGAGGTCAGTAGCCGTGTTTTATCTTCATCATAAATGTAGCTTGATGCATTAAATATGATTAAAAATTTACTCAAATGATTTTAGGTGGACATTTCAGAGTTTAAGAGCTAGAGCAGTGACCTTCGAAAGAAAGCTGGAGAGGTCGTTTGGGATGTTTGTTTGAGATGGCAAGGCGAAATGTGACACGTGTTGCATTTTTAATGGCTTTTTTGTTAAAAAAAAGTAGCAGGTCAGGAGGTGAAGCATGATACAACCCTCCTACTTTCTCTCGTTCTCAAAATTCAGGTTAATTTATTGCCATGGCTAAGAAAAGGCATTGTACTTTTTTAAATTTAAAATAATAATATATATATTTTATTAAAATATCTGAAATAATAATAATAATAATAATAATAATAATAATAATAATAATAATATTAAAATAATTGTATTGAATTGTACATTCTTATACCAGTGTTATGTATTATTTATATAGTTTTTTCATTTTACATTTTTAATTTGAGATTTAGTAATTTAGTTATGTGCTTTTGTCATTTTTATAAGTTTTTTTTTTTTTTATTTCTGTAAAAGTGTTTATTTAAATTAAAAAAATTTATTTAAGTTTTGGTTTTAGATTTGGTTTATTAATTTCAGTTGGTTTCCAAAGCAACTATCCAATTCTTAAGAATTTAGTTTAAGTTTTTCAATATATATTATATATATATTAATATTTTATTTTTTATTTTATTTTATTTTATTTTATTTTATTTTATTTTATTTTATTTTATTTTATTTTATTTTATTTTATTTTATTTTATTTTATTTTATTTTATTTTATTCCCATTTATTTTTTTTTATTTTATTTTATTAACATAACTATATATGGTAGTTATGTAATGTTAAATTTTCGTGACCCGTGCAGACAGACAGTGAGCTCACGCTGAAGTGCAGGACTCAAACAGTTGCGTGAAACTGTAAGCATGCAGATATTCACTGTTATAGAGCAATACATTGGCACATGGCCTCTCTTTCTCTTTACTCAATCATCTGTATTCAGTACACTCATCCTGACAGCATGTAGTGTCTCTAACATTCTCCTTTCCTCTCATGTTACCTGCCTCTCTCTCTTTTTTCACCAGACCTAGCCCAGGCACAGACAGATCACCCATCATGACATGATGACTGTTCACGTCTCCTTCTCCTTCTCTCTCTTTCTCTTTTCTTGTGTGTGAATGTCAAGCTTCAGTTCAGCTCAACTAGAAAGAAGACGCCTGGCTGAGCGAGTGATGGCATGATGGCATGTCATTACATAACTGTTCCCTTTATCATGAATTCACTCTCTCACTCTCTCTCTGCAGATCTGACCTTCCTCCATGAGAGCTGTAAGACTTTCCACGGGGAACTGGTTAATTTTGAAAAGATGGTGAGTTGACATATATAATGGAAGTAATGATGTGCTTACATTAATGCACACACATATTTATGTAGCTACTTAAATGAGGACATACCATAGATTTAGCTTAAAAAAGCTAATTAGAATTTCTACAGACTAGCTCGAACCTTAATCCTTCCCCTAACAGGAAGTTTTCATTTAAAAAATTAATAAATTTTAGAACAAAAAAATAACATTATTTGCTCTATTTAAGAATAGGGTTCAAAATTGAGAATGGGATTTTTTTTTTATTGTAAACGATTTCCATGTTTTCGTTAATGATTCTACATTGCAGTCAGAACGGCATAATAAAATATGCATATGCATCATTCAGATCCCGCTATACTTTGTTAGTGTTGTGACAACAAGCATGCATCTTAATTTCTGTCAGCTGTGCATGAAAATGAATAATTAAGGTTCAAGCATATGCTTAACTGTTTCTCACAATGTAAAATATCTGTGTAAATATTTATTATATATCCACTACCTTTCAGATGTTTGGGGCTAGTAAGGTTTTTTTTTAAAAGCAATCAATCAAAAGTGACAGTAAAGACATTTATAATGTTACAAAAGATTTCTATATCAAATAAATGCTGTTTTTCTTTTAAAACTTATTTACATTACAGAAAAAAATGTATCAAGGTTCCCACAAAAATATTAAGCAGCACAACTGTTTTCAACATTGATAAGAAATGTTACGAAATGAGCAGCAAAACAGCATATAAGGATGATTTCTGAAGGATCATGTGACACTGAAGATTGGAGTAATAATCCTAAAAATTCAGCTTTGCATTACAAGAATAAAATATGTTAAAATAGAAAACAGCTATTTTTAAATTGATAAAAATGTTTTACTGTATTTTTCATCAAATAAATGCAGCTTTAGATTTTTTTTTTCAAAAACATCTGAAATGTTCTTAAAACTGACAACAAATTGATGAGGGTGTAATGAATGCAATAAGAATTGTTCTCATTGTGCATTCTTTTTCCTTCAAAATGACTAAAATAATTGTTAGAATGAAGTCTCTGAGGCTCTGATTAATACAGGATATCCTGTACAGCTAATTAGTGGCCACAGGTACAATATTTTTTATACCGTTCACTGAATGACTGTCAGTCAAATCTCTGTCTCTTTTTTTTTTCTAGCACAAAGTGGCCGAGATGGTGCGAAGCATCAGGAGGTACAGGAGCTCTCAGCTAGGTATGTGTATTCCTGCACACACACACACACACACACACACACACACACACACACACACACACACACACACACACACACACACACACACACACACACACACACACAGACAGACAGACATCGGCCTGTCAAACAGGATTAGTGCAGAAGTAGAGCATGTCTCCACCCGCCAATATAACAACATACCTACATGAACGCGTACACACACACACACACACACACGCTCGCATACACACCTGTCTGAGTGGATTAGTTCTAGGAGACTGCTGCTCCACCCTGCCACTGCCCATCTGTTTGGGACAGCACAGCCCTCGGGGCCATGAGCCACAGGGCACCGCTTCATAACACACACACACACACACACACGCCCACAGTGTGTGTGTACACAAGCAACAGCTGGGCAGCGCTTCAAAACTTTTATGCTCTTAGACAAAAAGTATGATTAGCGGTTGTACATGTGTTTGCATGTGCATTATGAGTAATGACATTCATTATAGAGTGGTTCAGAGAAAGAACGTCTCCATAGGGAAATCTATTTTTTTATTAACTTTTAAAAAGACACACCTGCTGTGTACGCCGAGGTTGTTAACTAAAGTCAGTTTCTGTTTTACAGTTATTTTCACTTTCTGTCTTGATTCCACTGTTTTGGAATCTTGACTCCTAGATTCAATCTCAACAATCACACAAACAAAACATGGCTCCCATGGTTACCGTGGCGTTCCGTGGCTCTGCACACACCCGCACAGCCTTCAATTCATCTTATACATCATCTGCACCGTCACACCCTGCACAAGGTTCTTATTTCCTTCCTCTCCATGAGGCTGTTTGTTTGGAGGTCGTCATGCATGATTTTATCATTATCACAATCATTTCAAAGCACCATCTCTATGATCTTCAACTGGTAAACACAAAAACAAATCGACATGATTGTGGTAAATGCTTTAAATGTATTATTTAAAAAGAGATTTGAAATAAGATTGAGACTCAAAAAGAAATGCATTTCCAAGACAACATTAAAAATATAACTGTTCTTAACATTGATAATAATAAGAAATGTTTCTTTAGCAAATCAGTATATTAGAATGTTTTCTGAAGATTAGTAAATTGCCATGACATTGATACATTATATTTTAAAATAAATTGAAAAAGAAAACAATTATTTTCAATTGTAATAATATTATTGTTTTACTGTATGTTTAATTAAATTAATGCCGCCTTAGTGAGAATGTGACTTCTTTCAAAAACATAAAAAAACCTTACTGACCTGAAACTTTTGAATGAAAGTGTATTTATTTCCTACCATGTTATGTTATGTATTACCATATTGTTTATTACCATATAGGAGGTGTTTCCAATATGGCCCTCGAAGCGACTTGTTAATGTTCTGCCATATTTGAGGAGCTCTATAACTGAGTGTTTTTTATCACTATGAAAATAACCCCTTTTGGGCTATTATTTTAGTATGATTATTTTATCAGCACTTTGTTCTCTTCTGTAGCTGCTGTCCATTGTCTCCAGTTTGTCTCATGCATCAGGCCACTTATTTTCCTGTCTGTGGCTCTGAATGAGGGCTGTAATTATCAGGGCTCATTCTCCCTCCATCTACCTGAGTGGATTGCCCTCATCCATTTCCATTAGAGGGATTGATGGCCAGCCTGGCACTTTTTCAGTCTGGTGTGTAGAAGTGGCCTTTTCTAGAACCATCCATTTTTCTCTATGTGCAGCAAATAGTTTAATTTAGATGCATCCAAAACCTCCGCCCACTGTCTTTATTATCGCACATTCAAAACACTCCATTGTGAGCTAATATTTATGTTGAATTTGCTGGTGTAGCATGACATTCAATCTCTTGCTCACATAATGGGACCCCATTTGCAATGACATTTCTATATGGTGGCTGAGGCTCATTTGGTGACGCATCGAGGCCAGAGGGCATCGATTTCAATAAATACATTGCAGCCATTGACATTTGTAAGACCATGCAGAACTGCTCCTGCCACCGTTTCCCTTAATAAAGCGGGTTTGAACTTTGGGGGAGCTGCTCGGATGTGAGACTTAATGACTCTGTTATTGTCTCTAATGTGCTCCTGCTGTCAAAGGAAGGAGGCTGCAGATGATCTCAGATCAGTTCTGTGATCTCTTTTTATTGTTAGAAAAAAAAAAAAATCTCAGAGGAAATTAATTCAGTCTCCAGTGTTGCTTCAAGACATTGATGAGACGCTCATGCAGATGGTAATTTTTCAGTTTGAAATTCTTTATAGAATTGTCTTGACAAATTGATATGGGCTCTGCTATCCACATTTTGTTTTTGTTATCCTTAGCTATTTTTAGGTAATATCTGAGAAAAAGTTGCAGAAATGAAACATGACCTCAACAAAAGATGAATGTACACTAAGGGTCAAAGTTTGGAGTCGTTGCGTTTTAAAAAAATTTTTTTTTGAGAGAAAACTCTTATGCTTAGCAATGCTGAATTTTTTTTTAAATCAAAAGCACAATAAAACAGTAATATTGTGAAATATTTTTACAATTTAAAAATAACAAAGTCTTATTTTCAGCATCATTACTTCAGTCTTCAGTGTCACATAATCCTTCAGAAATAATTCTAATATGCTATATATGTATATTTGAAACAGAAAATGATTCTAGCAGCATAGGTTTAAAGTAAATGAGCGGTTGGTCTTGGATGTGTGTGAAGCTGCATCTGTCTCAACATAACTTGAGTGACAGCCGAATCTGATGCAGAGGCGGAGCGAGTTTTTTTTTCTTCTTGAGATCAGAGAGGACAATGTGCAGTTATTCATAGCTACTGAAAGAGCTGTTTTCTTTCCTCCTGCTTTCTCTCTCTCTCTTTCTCTTTCTCTCTCTTCTTGCAGTTGTATCTACTCTCATTTTGAAAAGTGTGGCTTAGCAGCGGATGCTGTGTGTGTGTGTGTGTGTGTGTGTGTAAAGTCAGGTCAGCTGGACTTGAGTGTTTGTGAGCATGTATGCTGCTATCTCAGCTCTAGAACGCCACCATGTGGTCAGCCACAGTATCACCTCATAATCAATACACATACTCATCTGCAGTTTACAGTAGTTATTGGAGAATGCTGTCATCATTTGCCTACTCGTGTTACAAACATGATTTAGGATGGTTTATAAAAAAAAAGGTAACTGTGTGTTTCTTAATTGATTTCTTTTTCTGTTTCTGTCTTTCTCACAGCAATGGAACCCGAGCCGTCCCCCTCTCACCTCCAGACGAAAGCGTATGTTCGGCAGCTGCAGGTCATCGACAATCAGAACCTGCTTTTTGAGATGTCCAGCAAGCTGGAGCCAAAAGACATGTGAAGGGACAAAGCGTACCTACAAGCCATAGTTCCCGCCAATAAACCCACACACCCAACCCTTCATTCACCATCGTCACAGATCAACCCAGCTGGGCTGTCAATCATCTCAGGCTCCGCCTCCAAACCATCAAACGAGGAAATTTGTTCATGAAAATGGTGTGACTTGTGCTTTGAGTGATTCTGTGTCAGTGTTAATTATGACCACGCATAGTGGTCTGGATTCATTTCTATTTTTTTTCTCACTGTTCACGACTGAAGGGAAACCTGTTCTGATTGCACTGCCATCAGTTGAACTGAACCAAACCGGAATAAGCTTAATCTGTACAACTTGTCATCCGGGCCTTCAGAAACACAGACTGCATTTTGGCCATTCATGACCCCTAAAATACATGAGACAATCTGACCTCTTGAACTCTGACCTTTGGTCAACATTGGCACTTACTGCAACCCTGTGCAATTGGCTGCAGTCATTTGATGTTAGTGTTCTGAACAATATGGATCCCCAGCCATCAAAAATGAGTCCCGAATCCAAGACCAGCTCCAAACGTACAGCATAGTCTATAATAAACCTGAATAATGTAAATGAAGTCAAAATACAGAAGAAATTCTGGAATATTAGGAATGTTAATATATAATTGAATTAAACTGATCTTGTTTTAAGGATGTTTAGATAGAAAAACAAGACAAAAATACTGATAATAATTTTTTTGCAGCTTTGAAGCCAAATTGAACCTTGCTGTTTATTTATTAAAGATTAGTAACAGACCAAAAAAATTGACCAAATGCATTATTTTTAATGCAGTTTCCCCTTGTGTTACGGTGAAAGGGTCTGGTGTAAAGTTAATTCTCACAATAAATGGAAAAGTCTTTATTTGCGCCCAAGTTTTTCTCCAGAATGATCCCAAGCTGAAATTAGGCTCTGTACGGGATGGCTTGTCTTGGATTGGACTCTCTCAGGATCTCCTCCTGAGGTCATACAAGGGACGGCCTGTAAGGCTGCACTGTACATATGTCATGTAAATAGCAAAAATAAATATGAATATGACTCTATTTTATGTAAGAGCTATGAGATGGACTCTCAAGATGAATATTTGTTTTGTAAATCTAAGAAAAAACTAAACGTACGTGTACAGTTTAAAAGGCGACGTCCCAGACAGAGTCTGTGGTTTGCGATGAAAGAATTGTATAGCATATTCACTGGTTTTTGTTGTTTCGGTTTGATATAATTTCTTATCCATTACAGATGACTTGTACATATCCTCTGTTTTGGTTGCATAGTTTTTTTTTTGCATTGTCTCCAATGGATGAATTGTACAGCATGTAGGTGGTTTAGTTGGATTTTGCAGTTTTAATTTGGTCAAAGTTTCTCATTTGTTTTTGGTTGATCTTTTTAAAGCGGGTATTCTCTTGTTGTTTTTTGGTTTTGTACAGAAGTCCGTGTTTACAGTGCGATTATCTGAAACGCAGACATGTCCAGTGAAAGACACGGAGGGCGGGGCATGCGATATTGCCCCGCCCCCTTTTCTTTACATGAGTCAAAGATGCATCTAAAATAAAGCCTCTTGTGATGGGCACTCCAGATGTTCTCTCTCAGTATGTGTGTATGTACATGGTGCAAGAATAGTGTTTTATTTTATATTTCTTAAAACCTAAAGGCTTTGAGATTAGCCTATATGACTTTGGGACCTCATTAGTAATTGTAATCAGAGATCTCGAGCTTCACATTACTCTCGTTTTTGGTTTAAATCGAACAAGACAAGTTTATGCAATTGGCCCCCGTTCTGTCGAAAAGAATCGACTAAAAAAAATGATTCAATCACGATTCCGATATCGCGCTAGATCGCAATAAAACAAACAAGGCTATCTTTATCTTAATATGTATTGGAGTAGCCTGGAACCTTTTAACAAATAATAATAACCACAATTTAAAAAAATGGAATAGCAGAAATAATTAAATCCAAACATACTTATATCACAGAAGCAATACATTGTTATTTTTTTGGCATAGTTTTTGTGCTGTTGACAAATTAATATTTTTGTAATGCACAGAAAAATAACGACTGTGGTCTCCTGCATGTTTATATGAATAATTATGAATAATTATTATTCAATATTACTGTCGTTATTCAACTTAAAACATGATAGCATCTCACTTTCTCATCGATCGCACATTGACTTTCAAAACAGACACAATTTCAAACTGTTCTCAGCACACTTCTGCATTTATTATGACAGTACTTATTCAATTATTAATCATGATGACGCTTATTTCAAATGGAGAACATCTTCCTCTGGTTCATGTAGCGATTTACATGGCAGGGGTAAAAAAAAAAGAAAAATAAAAAAACAAGAAAAAGAGGAACCAAAGCAGAACAGAGGAAATGGAGTCGAGTTCGTAAAACAACTATTAAATTGTTTTTAATACAGCGTTCCTGCTTTATGTTAGGTGTCAGACAAATGTGCCAGTGTCATAATTACAGCAATTACAAAATTGTGGCATTTGTAGACACTTGTTTTCCTCCAATATATTTCCAAGCAAGTCGCTGCTTGTTTAACGACACTGCAACGTAACATCTTTCAACATGTTATCTGTACTCATCTTATTATTAGACTGAAGTACACTGTAGGACATCAGAAATAAAGAGGAACAACTATTACACCAGCAAATGAGGAGAGAAACACAGAGCTCTTTCCTGTACATGGAAGCAAATTCATTTCATTAAAGGCAGCAGCTAAGCTAAGCTAAGCTAAAATGTGAAAATTTAAAAGCGTTTATAAGATCCAAAGTGTCCCTTACCTCCATAACTCAGTTTGTTCGTTTCTACAGTGTGACGCACTGGGATAAGAAATGTTTTAACTGTGGCACTGTCTGGACATCCATACACATGGTCGTCGTGTACTGGTCAGCACATTACAATATTACATTTCAGATAACAGAGGCTCACAGTAAACTGAACTATACACAGCAAATAAGACCCTTTTATTCGGATATCTCTGCTAAGGTCCTTGTCAAGCCAGTGGGCTTTCTTACGGATGGGATTCCTTGACATTGTGCAAATAAAAAGAAAAAAAAAATCCCTCAATATGGCTTTATTATATACATTTACTGCTGCATTAATCATTGCGGAATCATTTCAATTTCTCAAACACCATTCTGCACTTGGCTGCTAGATAACAGGTGTCTAGTTAGGGTTAAAGAGTCAACAAACTAAGAGCACTAAGAGAAAATAGTCCCATATTTAATAGAGCGAGAATATCATTTCCAGTCAGTGCTTGTTCTCGCTTGCTTGAAAAATTATTTTAGGCGACTACGACAAGGAAAGTCAGACATAAACTCAGTCTAATTGTGGTTTAGGATGATTGAAGTTCATATAGGTTAATTGGTTCCCACCAATTGTTGCACAAAACTCTGCAGCATCGTTTGTGTTCTCAGTGTTACCCTGTTGTTTGATCAACATGACGCTCAATCAACCAATGTAAAACAGAAAAATACTTAAGTATATATATATATAAAAAAATACTAAAACTTCATGAACAGTCACATGAAATGAGAACAGTTCATAAAAAGCCGAACGACAAATACTTTACGGAGGGTAATGGGAAGAACTACAATACTCTTTAAGGTTTTCAATACTAAGCTGGGAATAAGAGTTTTTTGGCATTTGAAAAACCAACTCGATTGTCTTTCATTAATATGGTTGACGTGAGAAGCCCAATAGTAAAAATAGGACACAACTATCCGATTGAACTAAAGAAAATAATCTGCACTCCACAGATTGGGGACCGTTCACGTTTAAAAACTCGAGACGCAGTTTAACTAATGAAGAAGAAAAGAACGCAGGGTTGACACTTGACAGTGTCTTACAAACGTGAAGATCATATGTTTTGCGAGAAAAACAACAAAAAAGCAACGCAGTAGAATGCAAAACGTATTCTGTGTGAACCAATCCTTACATTTAAGCGGGGGTGGTTCAAACAAAACGCTTTTCTTTTTCACCGCTCTACTTTTCAGTTGTTTTTCTGTGTAAACACGTGCTAGATGGACGTGGTTGACCTTTGCGTTGGCGTCTTGTGGCTTTTGCAGCATCTTGCGCATGTAACTGCATTTTGCTCCAGTTACAAATAAGTTCAACTTAAAAAAAAGAAGGTGTCTTGTTTTTAGTGGACGTGTCTCAAAACTTTTTTTTGTGGAATGGGGGAAAAACGTTGGTTCAGTGTGAAAGGCCCCCCAAAAGTGGTTTTATGGAAGTTTAACACCTAATTCCTGCTTCTGTCCTCAGTATCTCTAACATGCCAACTTAAAACCATATAATTAAACTCTCAAATTCCTTCAATTGCCGTGTCAAAATTCCAGTTTTCCCAGGAGTACAAACACATTTAAGACAAAATAACAAAGACAAAAGATCCAACTAAAAGAAGATTCCACATCATAGTATATGGAACGATAATACTGAATCAATCTATCAGGAGAGAGGAGGCATACGACTTTAGGATTCTCCTGCAATCTGAGTGCACTTACATCGGAGTAAACACACGACGAGTCTGCTTAAACAGAGAGGGCTGGTCAAAGGTTTTGGGTAGCAATAAAACAAGGCCATATTTCTGATTGATGCAGAAGTCTTACTCTGTTACAAAAGAGAGTCAGACGACGCTGCAGGGCTGACCGAGGCACATGAGCACCGCACCAACTAACCACAAGCACAGAAGTTAAAGCACAGAGTGATGTTTCTCCTGTGAAGACATCACCACCCATAAACCCCTACTCATTCTACACTTCCATTTACAAAGAAAGCAAACATGAGGAGCCCCTGAACGCTAACTGTAAATGTCAAGATTACACTCTTCACACCATGTTTTCCAATTTTGTCCTAAAAAAAAAATGTATTCCACCTTTCGTCATGCAAAAATTTTCACTGTATTATTTGCTTAGATGTGAAAAAAGCCCTTACCCTTTCTCCTCCCCCCAGCACATTACTTAAGCGATTTTAATATTTAAATATATGCCAGAATATGTACAAACAGTCCTCTTGTCAGTCACTGCTTTACAGGCCGCCTCTCGCTCTGATCCTACACTGTGGGTATGCCATCTTTGTCCAGCAACCGTTTCATTTTTCTCCTGCAAGCATGTGAGTGAACATTTATTAACCAAGAGGTTCTACATTCCTGCCGAGAGCAGAGAGGCTCATAATAACTTTAAGGGCGCTTAAAAAGAAATGAAGATGACTAAATGACTATAAAAAGGGCCTCCTGATGGCTTGACGTCTGTCAGGCGTCTGGTACAGTGTTTGTTTTGTCCCCTCTTTGTCCCCGGTAACATCCCCTCAGCATGTTTCCTGTAGTTCATCAGGCTCTTCAGGTCATGGAGGGAAAATGTGGTCGGAGGGTAGAGTGGGCGGAGTTCAAGGCGTTTCTGTCGTTCTCTCCGTCATTTCCACAGCGGAAGGTTTACGACGGCTCCAAGCTCTTCAGAGCACCAACCTTTGACTCCAAGTCTGTAATCTGAGACGGAAAAAGATGGAAATTCAGGTCAGTTACACTTAATATCAACATTTTTATATATGTGGCAAATTCTATTATCTCTAAAAGCATACATTACTGTTCAAAAGATTGGGGTTGTTAATATTTTTGAAAATGTCTATGCTCACTAAGGCTCCATTTATTTGAGCACAAATACAGTAAAACAGCAATATTGTAAAATATTATTACAATTAAATATAAGAATTTTTTTAAAATTAAATTTATTCCTGTGAATGTAAAGCTGAATTTTCAGCATCATTCCTCCAGTCTTCAGTGTCACATGATCCTTTAGAAATCATTAATCATGAAATCATGCTAAATTAATTTCTCTTTCTTAAAAATAAACAAATAAATGACCCCAAATTTTGAACAATACAATAAATGTAAACCCTTAAGGCAGGTTCACACAGTTTTTCCTTTCCCCTGCGTTATTTTTCCATTGTTTTCCTTGTGTTTTCTGTGCTCACATCTCACATCTTTTGCAGCATCTCATGCATGAAACGCCTCTCTAAAAATGCGGCGCTCAACTAAAAATAGGATTAATAATAGTGACGTTTCCTTCAAGTTCAAGTTTATTTCTAAAAATTTTTAAAACAACTAAAAGTTGACCAAAGTGCTGTACAGTGCTGAAAATTATAACATCGTTTAAAAAAAAAAACTCTACGATACGTTAAAAGGCTCTTCCACAGTTTTGGTACAACTATTGAAAATGCTGGATCATTTCTCAGTTTTATTCTTGCTCTAGGACCAGTCCACCACCTCTGATCTGAAGATCTGAGGAATCTTGATGGATTATGCACATAGACAGAAGACTCGATTTGTAAGTAGGTGCCTGTCTGTTTAAAGATTTAAAGACAAATAAAAGAATCTTAAAATCAGTTCAGCAGGCACCACTAATAAATGTAATATAAAACCAGTATTTGCAATCACCCTCGTGGATCTCCCAGTGTGTGGGTGAATGAGAATAAAAGGTTTCTGGAAATACTAACTCCCACACGCACCTTCTCCTGGAGGTTTTCTGTCTCCACCTTGTAGGTGGCCTCTGACTCCTCTTGTGCTCTGCGCTGGGCCGTCTCCTTCTTCAAATACTCAATCTCTCTGCATTAAGACACACACATTATCACACAACACAGTTAAACCCTTTCACTAGGTCACATGAAGGAGTTTTGTCTAATTCCTTCAATCGCAAACCCCTCAAACATGCTTATTTTGTTTCGTGATCCTGATTTAAGTCATTATATTGAGTCTCGACTTGTTAATATCCCTAATTCATTGCACTTACTTCTGCTGATACTCTTTGATGAGGCGCTTGGCTTTGCTGTACTTGCGCTCCAGTGCTTGGTACTGCGCCTGCGTCTCTTTCAGGTGCTCGTCCACCGCCTGGCACAAGCTCTGAGCCTCCATCCAATAGCCCTCCAACTTCTCCATCCGCTCCTTATTCTCTCTCACCGTCTGCTCCAGCTGAGCCCTCTCCATCCGCCAGCGCAGCTTATCCTGCTCAGCGTGAGCCAGCTAGACAGAGACAGAGAGATCGTCGCAAGGGTAAATAAAGGTTGTTTAAAGATCTCTTACAAATTTTTATTACTCTGAAACCTTAAAGCAAAAGCAAGCAAATAAAATGGCATGTACAAGTGGTGTCTGTGACGGACAGTCATACCTTCCTCTTGAGCTGCTGGATCTCAGCCTGGGTCACAGCATGTTTTATCTGGAGCTGGAGACAGAGATGGATGCACAGAGATGCACATTCCTTTTTTGATTATTGAGTTCATACAGATATCTACAAACCAAATCAAATTACATTATAATTTATTTTGGAGTGCATAATTATATAAACAATTATTATAGTCCCATCCCCCCAATATTGGAAGCAGATAATTTCATGTCTTTTATTTTTTAATTTTATTTTTGGATTTATATAGTATATTCTTTAAAAAAATAAAATAAAAAAAATATTACATATATATATATATATATATATATATATATATATATATATATATATATATATATAAATAATACACTGTAGCTTAAAATTATAAATTTGAGACAGTGTAAATTATATTTTTTATTAAAAACAAACAAATAAACAAAAAAACAGCAGATTCATTAACCTTTTTTTATAAAAAAAATGGTGTAGAAACTGCAAATAAATTTCACAAACTATTAGAAAGAAACAGCAAATAACATTTAATTAATCATAAAATTTTAAAGAAGAAAAGTTTAAATAGTATTTCTTGTGAAATGTTATCCAATAATCTTTTTATTATTTAAAACTACTTTTTTCAACATTGGAGCTTTAGTGCGAGTAAGCATGTAAGTAAATAAATAAATTAATTCCTACAAACTCTAGATTCATATTGTAAGCTATTGATCATAAATGAAATAAAATTAGAATTAAAATAAAATAAAAATCAGCTGCATCTGTTTAATACTGGGCCAATTCACAGTTATTATCAAAGGGCAAATCAAAGTAAAAAAATGGCACACTGCACATTTTTTTCTGGTCATGCATTTATAAGTTGTCAGCTTTAGAAGTTTTCTTGTGTGTCCCACTGACCTCCTTAAACTTGTGTGCAAGTTTCTCTGGGTCCATCTCCACAGGAGAGAGCATGTCTTCATTCTCTGCCAGGTCAAACACCTCGATGGCGTTAGGAAACATGGGGCTCGTCTCTTCTTCTTCATCGGTGGCATATTCGCCCGTCTGAGCACGAACAAGAAATTGAGAAAGAAGAGAGATTGATATTGAGACGCATGCTGCTTTTCAGTGCAGCTGAGACTAGTATATCTGACCTTAATCAATTTATGGATTTTGAAGCTAAAGAAGTTTCTGTATCAGACGTTTGATAAAGATTCTTGACTTAAATGACTCGGGCATGTGTTGGTTTCTGATCAGTGTGTTGGTAACATTAACCACTAGATGTCAGAGTTTAGTTGGGCAGAAACCAACTGGATCAAGGGGAAAACACATGCCAGGACATTGTAAAAAAAAACCCTGTGACTGGCCAACCACCATTTTGAATTGAGTGTGCAGCTGCAGGAAGAAGTAAAGGCAAGTAAAAGCAAACTGACAGAATTACAACCACGCAATACTGTTGAGAACATCTTGGACCATAAACAAACATACAAAGTCTCTTGGGAATTTCTGAGGAACCCTCCCATGAAAGCATGTCCCAAAACACATCTGAAATAAAACATGCAAGATGTTCTCCACATCCTAAAACTGCAATTATCCCTGACCTCAAAAGGCCGTCGTACACCCAACACTCCCTAACAGCCACTGTAAATACACCACTATCACAAACACCCGTTTAACAGTGGACTTCCCCTCATGTTGGGACATGAGCAAGCAAACTCCCGCACAATGACTTCCTGTCTGGATGAGTGAACGCAGTGCAAGCTCTCATCAAGCAAACAGCCACAGTTAATGACAAATATGACAGAATCACTTGGTGAACATCTTGATTCCTCTGAAGGAACATTTTCTTGTTAATAATGACCTTTTCAATTGGTCAGTTTTGTATGTTAGTATCAGTTCAGCATCGAGTGATACAATGAATATTATTTGCAAGAAAAGAATGAAAACCAAATTACTACAGTATATACAGTTGAGTGTATATACAGTTTTATATACATGCTATATACAGTTGAGTTAACATGTATGCTGTGTAAAATGTCATTTACTTATCACTTGTCACTAACAGAGACAATGACACAAATAGAACAGAAAATTCTTAGAAAAAAATACACTGTAAATTGTAAAAATACAAAATTAAAAAAAACACAAAAGTCTCAATTTTCTCAGCAAACTGAGGTACAAAATACTTTAGTTATAGAATATTGATTTTTCAGATTGATTATTGATTTTTCATATATTATTCTGTACTTTATTTTATACACTTAAAGTTATTATAAAATTAATGTAAAAAATTATAAAATGTCATACATATAAATATAAATACTGCATTATTAATAAACTAAATAATTATATATATATTTATTCCATTTCTTACATTTTTTCAATATTCTTTGGTGAATACAAAATTCAAAAGGACAACATGCATTTGAAATAATTGTCACTTTTGATCGTACAGTATATACAGGAGAGGGGAGGGGCTTCTGTATTTATAAATATATTTTTCTATCTTAGTGAGCCCAGTTTGTCATTCTGTCTCCCCAAGTCCATGCATCGGTTTGAACTCTGCAATGTGGGTGAAGTAGCTGACAAACTGTCTGTTTCAGCACCTCTCATACGTTAAGACGACATCAGACCGACGTGAGCTCAGTGTTGCAGAGGAGAATGCACTGAGAGGGCACTGAGCTGGCAAACCTAGCCGCGAGACGCACTGCCATGGCATTCTGCCCTTACTTTCACACCCAAGATCTCCAAGAATACAGACTGCGAGAACTGTGAATCTGTAACATCTGAATTATTAATCAATTCCCCTCACACTGTGGGCAGGTGTGGAGGACAATTAGAGAAGACATGTACAGCACGAACGTGTTAAAGCAACTGAAAGAGTGTCTCGGTGAAGAAATGGTGACATACTGTCTTCCACTGCATGCAACCAAAATCACTTTAATAACCCATGATTAAGGGGTACAGCTAGATTAATGCCATGAAATTGTACGTGACATATGCAATACACAGAGTGCCACTCAACTGGAGGCAAAATAATAGATATTCTAGATGTTCTATAAAACCTACAAACATCTACAAATAGATTTAAAACAATATTGACCAATTTACTATAATATAATGAAATCTTTGCAATTAATAGGTAATATATATATATATATATATATATATATAGATAGATAGATATAGTGGAGTATTTGGGAAACATATGTCAAAAGGCATGATTTGGGAGAAAAAAAAACTGAATTGCAATTTTTCTGATTAAAATTTTGCGATTTGAAATACGATAAAAACCAAAAACAATCAGGTTTGCTTTGCTTGTTTGTAGTCCTATACATTTTGACCAAAATTCTGTAATTTTATGTCAATATGGCTGTAATAATACTAACATTAATAATTACTAAATAAAAAAACACAGATTACAACAAAAAAAAGAAAAACTAATACTGTAATATTCCACTGTAAAATAAAAAAATTAGAGCATAAAAGTATTTAATTTATTATTTTATTTTTAAATTACAACAGTAGAATTACAATACTAATATTTATGGCTGTCTTAATTTCTTAATTTTAAACTTCGAAAACTGCAGAAAACCCGCAGAAAAATAAAAGCTTATTTTTTGTTGATAAGTGCTTCTCATTACAATGGGAACGAAAGAAGGTTGTGTTCCCAAATACAGTGAGCCAAACTCAGAGCAGACGCAGAGATGAGTTTGTGTGGAGCAGCATTTACTGCGAACCAAACCACTCTGAGACGCTGCAAACTCCAGCAGATCATGAGCTGCCCACATGTACGTAAATGAACACAACGCAGAGCTTCACTCTGAAACACGCGGTGCATATATTTATTTAATGAAGTCCCATGTTACTTACACTCAATCTGCCACAAATCGAAAAAGTGAAATCATCGTGTATCTGATGAAGCTTTACCTCTTCGTCCTCTTCCATGTAGGGGTTGTAGCGTTGCTCCATCATTTCTCTCTGCCATTTCTCCTGCTCCAGGGTCTGCTGGATCAGCTGGGCCACCTCACTCTGTTCCCCCGGCTTCTCCCGGCCAATCACAAACCTGCAACACACAAACACCAGCCAATCATAAACGACCTAGTGAACCAGCTGTCATTCCTTAAGTGAGTTCTGTACTGTTTTCAGGTGTGATGATTAACAGTAAGAAAAGACCTGCATTATGAAGCCTAAAAGGCTCAAAAACTTCACCACCATCCTGCTTGATGCCTTCAACTGCATCCTATTTAAAAGTGAATGACTGTCAGTCGCTTCTGTGCTGAGGTATTCCACAAAAAATAAAAGTTATTAATAAACGTGTTCACTCCCACTGGACTTAACCCTCGTCTATTAATCACATTTTCCATTTCCCTGCACTACAATCAAGCACCATCCATGCCTAGCCAGAACAGCTTAAGAGAAAACAGGACGTAGATGCATGAGCTTGTTTGAAATGCCACAGCTACCCAATCCCTCATCTTGACTGTAGATACAACCACACAGGTCTCAGATCTTTATTAAATCAAACTAACAAAAAGCAGCAATCTATATGATACATAGCATTGTGATAAAGAATCAGTGAGCATCTGATGCCAAATGAGACGACACAAGATAATGCTGGATTAAATAGAGGGAAATTAAATTCTAATACACTAAAGCCTGAGGTCTACCTGAAATTTTGGTACAAAAACTTGAATTCAAAAATTCACACCAAGTCTGATAATACTCCAATGACATATATATTTTAATTGTTTGGATACAGAAATAAAGAAGTTTGGCCTTGGTCTAGATATTTTTTGAGTGAATATTTTAGAACGTTTCTATTATTTTTGTCACATATGTAATTCTGTCACACACACATTACTGTTTTAGATCGCTAAGATTCTTCTTTTTTAAAAGGAAATTAATGCTTTTATTCAGCAAGGACACAATAAACTGATCAAAAGTGACAGTTTTTAGAAATTGTTTAGAAAAAGATGTATTTCAAATAAATGCATGATTATAAAAAGAATGATTTCTGAAGGATCGCGTGACTGAAGACTGGAGAAATGGCTGGTCAAATTACGTTCAAAAATATATTCAAATACAAAACAGTTATTTTAAATTTAATACTAATTCACGCAATTCATGTTATGACTGTATTTTTGAATAAATAAATAGACTTTTCAAAAAATATTAAAAAACACCCCAATCTTTAATAATAAAAAATCAAATATGACCAGGTCAAACCTTGACCTGTGAGATTTCACATGAAGTTTCACTTGCTTACTTGACAGTGCCGCTGGTGTTCCTCAGGACCGTTGCAGCAAAATTCTGGGTCACGCCCACCAGACTGGTTCCATCCACCTCCACGATCAGGTCATTCACCAGGATCCTACCAAGAAGAAAAACAACCAGCATAACAGCTCAGGGAGGAAAAGTGCATCTGTACATCTGCTACATCTTGGGCTAAGATCCTGATCAATCTCATCACTATACGTGTAAAGGAACTGACAATGCCAACGGAATCATTTATTCAGTCTGAAAGCTGGGCAACAGCATCAGTGAATCAGTGCCTCGCCTAACTAAACCTCTTCTTGTATTCCAAGCCGTTAAAATGATCGATTCTGTCAGTCATAAAACATTTCAATCTTTCCAGCCCCATCCAAAACAGTTCCCGGCAGCCTGTTTGCCAAGCCAGAAGTACATTTGACAGACAGCAGGAGAACCAATGAGGTGTCAGAGAGTGCAGGTGAGGTGCTTTCAGAGCGCTAAAGTGTCTGTCTCACCTGATATCTAAGCACTTCTGTCACACGTGTGGCGAGAGCTCATTTCAGCATTGGCTTATTAGATTTTTATGTCTCCTGTGGCTTCCAGGCCGACTGTTTCTAACCATCATGCCAAAATGAGAAAGAAGCCACTGCAATGCAGCATGAACCTACTGACTCAAGACCGGAGAGAAATAACTAACGTTATGAGTTTTTATTAAGATTCCTAACACTTGGCTGAATCTCCTGCGATCTAAAAGAACGTCATAAGCAAACGCGGGCTTCTCTAGGCCGAACTGCTGTTATATTTCAAAGCTCTTGAGCTTGACGGATAGAAATAGCTTCTCTGTGACCTCCATGACTCACTCCAGGGCCTGAAGAGCTCAGATGCCAATGCAAGGTCAGACTCTACTCATTATAGATCAATAAATACATCCCTCCATCCATACACATGTGTTGACTAAATACTCGGTCAAGTATAACTCCAGGTACACTTCTGTTGTATAAATAACAAAACCTTGGACACTATTCATTTTGACAAAAGCATAAATGTGGTCTCATATCAGTCTAAAAGCAGTTTCCAGTGCATGTCTGTGTCTTTGGTATTTAACCCATTTTGCAGACTGATGAAAGCAGATGTCCTGGTAGTACAGACTGGCAGAAGGTAAAGGAAGCCCAGTTTCTTTTCACTCTCATTTTCACTCAAAGCCATATAAATCCCACTCTATCCTGTAATTCTCCAACTGACCGTCCGTCTCGGTGGGCGGCTCCTCCTTCCGTCACTGTCTTGACAAAGATTCCCAGTTTTTCCAGGCCCATGTCCGCGCCGGCACCCATCCCGATGATGCTGATTCCCAATCCGTCTTTATCTGACCGGAAGGAATCACAGCATTACTGTTTACATGACATTAGTTAACACTTCTCGTAAACCAACACAACATCCACATCATATTTAGCCTTTCTTTAAATCAGTGTTGTTATTAATAATTAAAACACTGAAACAATTTTTTAAAGTTTATGGCAAATAAAATAAAGCTGAAATAAGATTAAATATAAACATTAGATGAAAAACTTTTAGAAATTAGAGATGTTACCTTGACAGCTAACTGAAATGAATAAGTTATGCTGAAACTAAAACAAATAAATGAAAGCTATATGGAAATATAAAAAACTAAAAAAGAATTAAAAAAAAGCACATAATAAAATTACCATAGGTAAAATTTTAAATGAAAACCAAAAATCTAAAAATAAAAGCTAATTCAAAATATATTATTTTATTATTTATATAATATTATTAAAAATATTATTATATACTAAAAAAAAAAAAACAGCTTAAAATTGTAAATGTGCACTTCAAAGAGCTTTTAGACGGCAATAACTAAATATTGGTATAATGATCTGGAATTAGTACGTGACTAATCCTGTGACTGTAAATCATTTGAGCAGATTTAAAGATTATAATTATTTAGCAGTTAAAAATGCATTTGATTCCAAATAATCCTCTTGAAATTACATTATTCTTAATCACTTCTTTTTAGCCCAGAGCGGTTGTAACTTTAACATTACCACTGACTGGAATATATAAACTACACAGCTGAACACAACGCCTCTATGTCTATGCTGTGATATTTCACATACGGTAGCTATGGTGACTACCAGACTGCTTTAGGAGAGAGGGCCCGACCCATCCGATTTTCTAATCAGCAAAAGCTGCTTACTTTACAGAGCAAAACAAGCTGCTTCAATCAGTTTGTTTAGAAACAGGAAGTTAAGGACCCTTAAGACAACATGCCACACAGGCTCTAAAAACACATGTTTTAGTCAGGAAAACTCCATCGGGCGGGTCGAGTACCTTTCTCCAGCTCGACGGGGAAAAGGTCCAGTCTCTCCACCCTCTTCTCCAGTTCATACTCGGCCGAAGCCGCCATGGGGTCAACCTCATCATTACGCCTGTCGTAGTCCTCGTTCGAGTACGTGGTGAAAACCTGGGAAAACAAAGTTTAAAAAAAAGCTCAAGTTTACTGTATAGAGTATTTTAAATTATGTTTTTGCTTTACTCTGCAAGAGACGCTATAAGTCATCCACACTGAGAGTAACAGAGCAGGTCAATTACTGTAAGAATTATGAATTAATTAGCACTCGCTGTCAGGAGACTTGGGTTCAGATACAGGTCACACACACATAGTGACAGGGTCTTTATCGTTTCCTAACCTGGATTATATTCAGGATGCCAACTGCTGCAAATGGTTTCACTGGGCAACAGCAGATGGAATACAAGTTTTCAAAAACTGGTATGAAAAATGGATTTAATGCCTGTCAGTTTAGAACTACAGATTAATAATAAACAAGATTGAAGAGCTTGTAAATTGTAGTTTAAAACACATGTGCCAAGTTCTTAGAAATGTTGATTTCACATGGACTTTAATTTTTTTTTCAAGAAATTATAATATATTTATGATAATAATAATAATAATAATTAATCAAAATAATCATGAAACATTTTAAAATAGTATTTAATTATTTTTTACTTAAGTTAATTTTTCACAAATATTGTTACATTTTTGAGGAGAGACATTACGTGACATTTTTAAACCTGTAATATCCTTGCCTTGTCATGAAAAGGCCAATGAAGTCATGATGGGGTGCAGGGGTCAAAAATGTAGCACGTGTGTTTTTTTCATGACTTCAAGAGTCCTCAAAAATAAAATAAAATTAAATAAGTTGCAAAAACAATTATTTAATCAGAATACAAAGTTATTACTTGAATGGATATCAATGGAGAACGAAGCTTTCTGGGTCCAGATGGTGCAGTTATTACATCCACCAGCAGGCGCTTACACGGCCGTGCTACTCTAACACACCAAACAATGTCAGACAGATGGAGTGTATGAGACAATCATTATTTAAAGTTTCATTTGGTACAGCTAGTGGAAATTACACCTTTGGAAAAAAAAAACCGTCCAGAGCTGAAGTCATCCTCTTCAGTGAAGATGTTTTTTTTCCCTATAGCTCTGGGCACTTACTGTGCAGCTAAAGCAGCAGTTTATACAGATACAGTCATGCATCATGTTCTCCGTCAGAGAGACCAGGGCCCTGAAACCACACCAGCATATGGGTGTATCACAGTGGGTTCACCTATAATGCTGAGAACTTCAACAATAAGCCGGAAAAAGAGGGCCATTCTATATAAAGAAGCACAGTTACCCACGAGTCTTGTGTACACCTACTGAATATCTGGTGGTAACAGCTTCCTGTTTAGGGTCGTCTTTGATCTAAGCATTTTTTCTTTCTTGCTAAAGCCCATGTTACAAGCATTGAGGCGGAGAGTAGAAAAACAGAGCAATATACAGGAAGGCACTCTTTCCATTTGACGCTACTTGACAAGTTACTAAGCTGCTTGAATTATTCATTCAACAGGTTCATTCAAAAATGTAGACTTAGGAACAAAACCAGAACTGTCTTGGTGAGTGAATCACTGAAACATTCAATCAACCCTATCATTCAGCAGATCTGTTCAAAAATATTGAAAGATTCAGGGCTGATTATTAAATAACAGCAGTCTTACTCGTCTATTATTTCAATACGATTATTAAAGTAATATTATGTGATTAATTCATTACTTGCCAATTTTTTTATTACATGATGATAGATTTGAAAACAGTTTCAAAACACATCCCAAGATTAGAAATATATTTATTACAGTCATGTTGAAATCTGACTAGACTTTTCCTTCCACCATCCATCGTTGTTGCTTAATGTAGATTACAAAGTTAAACATTCATTCTGAAATAAATTCTGACTAATGACATAAACTTATTTCATACAAGGCAAGGTTTTTTTTTCTTTTTTTCTGATCTCTTCCCATGCTCTACTGCAGTGGAAAATTTTAATTATATAAAAAAATGCTGATGGAAGAAATGTACGACAGTAGCTCTTTTTTTTTTTCTTGGAAAACTACAGAAAATTATGCACATCATAGTTGGGTACAGGAGGGCATAATTGCAGACATTTACTTTTCTTTTCATTTTTGTTTAGTCATGTTCCACTTCCTCATCCCACCCCATCCTACTGAGCTTGTCTTTCACAACCACTCACTTCCTCTTATTTCATCTCCCTCTTTTCATCTACTCACCCTGTACATTATATTCTATCACTCCTTTCATTTCAAGGAATAGTTTACCCCCAAAATGAAAATGCTTTCATTTACTACTTCCTTTTCTTTTGTGGAACCGAACATTTTACGCAGGTCTTTTATATATACACAGACAGTTCATAGTGACAAGAGCTCTAAAAATGACCTAAAAGAAAGAAAAAAAACTATAAAAGTCTATATAATTATATCAAGTCTGTGTAATTTTGACCATATCAGAGTCTATGAGTGAACCATGCATGAATATCTCAAAAGAACAACCTCAAAAAAAGATGATCTGGTTATTAAACTGAACTTTCTGACTCAATGATTTAGTCACAGTGGTTAACAGCCCACTGAAGGGGAATGAGTACATGACAAATAAATAATCATCTCTTTAATTTCCCAATCCTGGAATTTCATAACATGAATTACATTTGATATTATCGTCATCTGCTGGAAAAACTGGGCCAAGTCTGCTTGAGGTGGTCAATGTGATTTCTGAAAAATGATCATCTAGACCACCTAGAATCCAGGTATAATCAGCTACCATCAGGATTTTCCAGCACAGCTAGATTTTATGTACCACATCACCGTTTCATTTCTCTCTCACACCTCCGTCTCTTCTCTGGGTCACTCCTCCCTTCCTCAGATCGCTGCATCTCTCATCTAAAAATATTCCCTCCATCTCAGTGCTTGAAGTGAACGGCAGGTCGGAGCACCCTCACTGTGAATGCCATAGGCCTGCTCACATGTCTCTGTCTCCATGGCAACGGCCCGGGTTGGCGATTGTAATTATGACATTGTTGTGTCATTTTTTCCCCGCTTTTCGCGTTCTCTCCCTCCGCCTCCTCTCTCTGTATTCCTGTCTTCCTCTTGATGGCTGTGCAATGCAAATGTATTTAATGATGAAATCATGTCAGTGTTGCCTGCATCACCGCGTATGCAATCCCTGACTAAAGCTGAACAAGATAATGCTATAAATTAGAATTCTGGGATCTCTGGATTCCAGCAAACACAGATTTGGTCATTCACGTTCAAACAGTGCATGCCAGGTGCCATCTGTCTTTGGCTAGGAGTCTGTTCCATCTTTCTGTCTCTTTTTTGGTGTCTCCCTTTCTGTACCTCTCTCTTTTAGATGGAATGTTGGACGGGACGACAGAAATTCACAGGCCAGATGTGTCTGAAACACATGCAACCTCGGCGAACTCCTTCTACACAGCAGAAGAGAATTCATAGTCTTTGTAAACCTCGGTCAGAGTTCATGTCACACTTAATTTGATGCAAATGAAAACAAGGATTTGGCCGCATACCGAACACACTAAATGGTTTGGGAAGTGATCAACTGAAATTAATCATAACAGTGAATCTTTTAAATCAGGGACTTTGAAACTAGGGTCCAGGAACTTCCAGGTTTCTAGGGAGTCAAAACCCTCCCCCAAATAAATGAACAAATAAATACAATTAAATGCTACTAAAAAAATGAGTCATTTTTTTAATACAAAGCAATTCAAATATGTCTTTCAAAAAGGGGGAAAAAATCTAGATTTTTTTAAAAGCATGTTTTAAATTTGTTGTGGCCTAAGACCTGCTGAAACTTTATGAAACCAACTGAATAGATGGTAAATCTATCCTTCACAGACTCATTTTTATTTGTGTCAAATGGTGTCAAGCCTGCACTAAGGTTCATATTACTACTATTTGATTCTTGTGGCTCACTTCCTGTCATTGTTCTCACTATCAAAGACATTAATGTCAAGAAATTCATATGACACTAAAAACAATAAATTACACGAGGTGACCGATAATACTGCTAATATGAGCTCTAAACCGGACATGCATTTGCAGTGTGTGCAACTGTGCATGTGGAATGCAGCTGGTTTGACTGTGAGTATTTGGCTCACACACTCTAAACTCTCACTGGAATGCAGGGGGACAGTGCAGTGTGTTAGCATTACAGCACACCGCTCCCCTCCCTCACACACCGACACACACACACAAACAAACCCTCATTTCTCTGCATGCCACAAACCTAAAGCTGCATACAGGAAGATGTGGAGGGTGCTGGAATGTGAAAAGTCACGCGCGCACACACACACACACACACACACACACACGCATTTGAGGGTCATCATCATAACATATATAAAGCTGTGTGTGTTGATTTTGAGGGAATGTGTGAATGAAAAAGGAGGAGATTATAAGATAGAGTAGTTGTTGACCAATATGGGTTTTTCAAGGACTGATACCAAAATACATAATGAAAATGTAATGTTTTTAATAATGGCAAATAGTGGATACACAAATGGGACATTTTGCTGCTTAATATTTACTGTTGTGTAACTTTATAATTATAAAATATAAAGTTTTATAATAATTTTGTAAATTAAATATTTATCATCTATGATTTAAAATTAAGGATAATTTAAAACATACATATTTATATAAAATTATATAATTTAATTTATGTTTAAAGGATATATGTTTAAATTATTTTAAATTAATTTATGTTTAAATATATATATATATAATTATCTTTAATTTTAAATAGATCATAGATGATACATTTTTTATATTATTTGTATGTTTGCTCTATTGTATTTATTTGTGCTGTTGCATTTACTTTGATTATTTGTTATTATTGTTTTTATTTGACCATAGTTCTTTTTTCCCTGAACATAGGACATACTGAACTGAACAGTGACCCTAAAACCGTGAACCAAACCGGACTGTGAGCAATCTGAACCGTTACATGCCTGTATGCTCTCTTCTATTCCACTAGCTCTTTTCCAAGCAAGCAACTGTGCTAACGCCTTTCTCTCTGAACCACGCTGAAAATCAGCCTCTCTAGGCACTGTTTTGACACTCCTCGCCTGGTTGCCATGGAGATTGTCTTTACATGCAGACGGATACACACTCCACAGACACTAACACACTCACAGACACTAACACAAGGTGACACTGGCACACACATGAGAAACCCCGGGGCGTTCTGAAAGGTTGTGACAAATATTCTTAGCAACCTGTGTTTGCCTTATAATTAAAGCCCTGAAAATCACATGAGATTCAGCTGCAGGGTGGTCTACAGTATCCCACCCCCCACCACCACAGACAGGTCAAGAAGTGAGAGAGAGAGAGAGAGAGAGAGAGAGAGAGAGAGAGAGAGAGCACACCAGCACAGACACTGCAGGGTGGTCAGAACAGCATTGAACAATGCTTCATTTCCCTTCCATTTTAATATTCATCTAATGCAGATTAGCTCATCTGCATATAACAAAGCCAATAATGTCCTTCTCTTGTAGAGGTTTCATTAGCATTTAATCCTTTGTTGAATGTCCAATTTATGAAGACAAGTCCTGAACATTTATGAAATGTGCAGACTTATGAAACAGACATGTGCTGAGGTTTGAATATTTAGAGTCCTCGCCATCTAATGTTATAATAACACTAGTGACATAGTATGTACTGATGTTCCTGACCATGACAACATAAGGACGGTGGATAAAAACTGTAACAGAATACCAGCATATACAGTAGCTTACTGCAAAGTATATCATGCTGCTAAATGCTTACAGTATGCAGTATGCAAAATCTTCAAATAGTAGTATGCTACACTGATAAACGACTTGATGTTGCATATTTAGCAGGTATCAACTCAGGAATAAATACACTGATTTTGCATTTTAATAATAACACTAATAATAATAATAAGAAATAGATTTTGCTTTTGACTCATTTGGCAAATGTTTTTAATAAAACTATTAAAACAATTTTTGTTAATTAAAAAAAAAGCTACATACAGAAGATGATTAGGGCGAAGCAATATTAAAAAAATAAAACCATCTCGAGATTAAAGTAATTTAATTTCGAGAAAAAAACTCATTAAATTACAAGAAAAAAGTTGAGATAAAATGTTGAGATTAAACTCATTAAATTTCGATAATAAAGTCGTTATGTTTCGAGAAAAAAGTCTAAATATATGTTGAGAATAATCTCATTAAATTACGAGAAAAAAGTAGTAAATGTCAAGAAAAAAACGTGTTAAATGTTGAGAAAAAAAGGCAAAAAAATTTGAAAAAACATTGTTAAATTTCAAGATTTTTTTTTAATTTCTAGATAAAAGTCGAAATAAAATGTTGAGAAAATTCTCATTAAATTATGAGAAAAACATTGTTAAATTTCAAGAAAAAAAATTAAGTCAAGGTAAATCACCGTGACATCTATGGTTTGTATCGGAGAGCTCTGCTTCTCACAGCGCTGTTTAGTGATCGAGACCTGCGAGTAAACACATTTGTTCTGAGCTCACGCTGTGCTGTCTTTAGGCAGAGCTAATAATGATCCGTGCTGTGCGCTTCACAAGAGTAGCGCTCTTCCGCTTTCCGCTAAAGAAATGACAGCACATGAGTTATGATACACTAAGTGAAAATAGCCATTCTATTTACGTTATCTTAAAGTAGCAGATCTTTGCAATATGTGTAAATTGTAGGTAATAGTAGCTTTAAATATATATATATACACACATATAAAGCTAAAATAATAATACATATTACCAAAATAAACTGCTCTTTAATATATTGCACATTTTCACAGCTGCACATTGTAGAAAAATCATGTTCCAATCTGACACTGAAGAATCTGGGGCATGTTCTTCGTACTTCGCTTGATACATCTGAGATGATTTGAAAGATGCCAGATCTTCTAATCTTGATAACTGATCTCTGGCTTATTTGGTTCGATTTGGTTAAAATATCTGGATTAAGTTGTCTGAGGTTACTGCATGTTCTCGTGTTCCCCGTAAAGGGCAGATGCGTTGATACTCGAAACCACGATCAGCGATGCAGCGATTGGCCGGCAGCAAGACAGCAACGTAATGACATCATATAATTAAAAAAGACACCTGACGAAAAGCTTGACAAATTTCTGGAATTTTACATGGAAACAGCCAAGTGAACAAAACTACATAAATGTTATAATAGATCAATGAAATGTGCACTGTACTGTTTTTATTTAATTTATTTTACATGATTCCCAATTAATTATATTCACAATTACTAGTATTTGTACAGGATTTACATTTTTAGTTCAGTGTTGTTATTAGCAATTCATATAATTTTATCTTTGAAGCAGATTTGTTATGTGACAGCACAGACTGTAAAAAAGATGGACGACACACATTCATTCACTGAAGATGATAATATTATTTTCAAACTACATTTTAGATTATTATTATTTTAAATATTTGTCCCCGGATTAGTAGGGTACTCTTGTAATAGAGTAGCAGCGGCTGGGATAGATTTTAAATATCAGTTTCACTTAAAAAGATGCAATCTAATCCTATTTACATTAAATAAGCTGCTCCCGAGCAGGTTTAAGCTTATGAACCTGTTGCTATGACAGCAAGTCCAGGATCAGCTTCGAAGAACCAAATAACCCAAGATCATGCCAAATCGTCAACAATCAAATCCAGCCCGTCCCTGAAATTGTATTCTAATAACATTTAATTCAGTGTGTTACTTGCCATTTCTTTGTAATTATTTGCAAAAACTGAAAACAGTTTAAAGCCATTTTTTAAGTGTAGTTGGTAATAATAATAATATGGGTATACAGACCATACAGTACACACATAATATGCTGCATAAATATGGTGCCAAAAAACTAACCCACAGTCTGACTTCCCGTATTTCCTTTAATAAACATGTGGGTGGTGATTTCTCTTTTGAAACAGCTGTGGCTATGATGTGAACAAAGGAAGTTGATCCTAATCCAGTTTAAAAGTCACATAGTCAGGCGGTACACATCCTTTTTTATTTTTAACCCCAAAACAGCTTCTTCTAATCAAAGGGACTGAGATGGATAATTTTCCTCCATTTAGATCATTTAAATGCATTCCCATCATCGGTACCAAATTTTTTCAATCTACAATTTTTTCAAACTACCATTTTTTTCTAATTCTTCTCCAAAAAAAACAAAAAACCCTTCAATAAGGGTTTAGTAGCACCTTGAACACTGCGAATCAGGATCATCAGGTGCATTTGAAAATTAAAGGCTGGCGTGTAAGAGCAGAGTTGTGGGTCTGTAATAAAAATGAGATACAGTGATCAACCTCTCATTTTCAAAAAAAAAAAAAAAAAAAAAAAATGCAACAAGCAAAGAAACAGGACGCCAACTTTCACAACAGGAAGTTGTTGATTAAGATCACTGCTTCACCAAGCAGGGTACAACACTACACAGAACTTTAGAAATGGCAAAGGAAGTCCACTAACACATCAACTACTAGCATTAACACCTCTATAGACTTCATCTTTTGTGTAAACTTAAAATCCACCCTCGTTCCTCCATTCAAATAACAGCTCCCCAAATATAAACTAATTTTCCATTTAAATACTACTAGTAGTAACCTTTATTTAACCAGATTAAAAGCTTAGCACTCCAGGACCTAAAATGGAGTTTAACTGTGACATCAAAATCTATCCATGGTAAAACACTCATTTGTGTGCTATTGATCCTGAGTGGCATTAAAGGGAAGCAAATCAATCAACTAATCAATTGATTAATAAACCAATCTCTTACATCATTGCATAATGATCTGCCTGTCAATCAAAGTGTCATTTTCCAGTTTGCCCAAAATGCAGAATTTCAAACACACACAAGATTAATTTTTACCCCTCCATTTTCTTAATGAGTCCCAGTTTTTATCCTCTACTACAGCATAAATGTCAACTAAGTATCCACCAAAAAAACAAACAAACAAATAAAAAAACAACACATCTAATCATCACTGAAATACAAACATCCATTTATCCATCTAGGAAAACAGACCCAGAGCAAGTCTACAGCTCTCACCCTCCCTCTCTATGACTTCTATGAGTTGAGAATAACACACATTTAGCCATTTGAGAGAAAATGTGACAGTAGGCGCCTCCGCAGCAAATTTAATTACATTTTTCTATTAAGATGTCATGTGTGAACAGGACTTGTTGTTAAAAAATGAATTTGGCTCTGGCTGTATGTCTGACTAAAAATCCTGCTTTGGAGCAATGTGTGAAAAAAAATCCAGAGTATTACACTGTTTACACACCAGACACAAGTGACGGGATGTGAGCAACACGACTAAAGACAATGAAAGTTATTATAAATAGTGATTCTGACTATACTGGATGCGTTGATGTTGTTGCGGTGTGAAGAATTGAAAACTAAAAGAGAATACTTTGTGCAAAAGCATGGAAAGTTGTTGCTTTTGAGGAAAACATGCTGCAAAGTTTTTTTTTCCCAGCAATAAGCTTTGTCATGGATGTGTTTGAAGGAGACCACCCACTCACACCGAGTACACATGCTAAGAGAAGCAAGGAGACACACATTCTATTCACAGTAAACAAACACACACAGAAATACACAAAACACTCATGGACTTTGCACCCTCTTATCTCATTTCAACATAAACAAATTAACAGAAGACTGCTTCAGAGACCAGAGATGGTCCTGCTTGTGTATGCTAGCAAAATGTATCTTATGCAAAATAGCTTATATTTTTAATTGCTTCTATTTATATTAGATATTTTTATATTTTTTAAACTTGAACTAAGAATCAACCTGTTGGTTTAATCTCACCGAGTGGCTGTGAGTCCTGAGGACATCTGACCTCCGCTGGACACAATGCTGTTTGCTTTCCGAAGTCTGTGACTGAGGCATTGTGATTGAACTGACATGGACGAAGAGCTAAAAGTAAGTTTGTTTAAATAGACTAAACATCTTACTGTACATCAGACTTAAGTGTTTACATGACATCTTAAAAAGACAAATGTAGCTTTTTTTGTTAAAATGCACGAAAAACATAATTGGCGGACTTGTAGCATAATGGGCTCTGATGATGTTCATGCCTTGCAAATTCTGTCATCATTTACTCGCCCTTATGCCATTTCACACCTGTATTTATATTATATTATTTATTCTGTGGAACACAAAAGAAGATCATTTAAAGAGTATTGTAACACTGGACCCCACTGACAAAAATACTGATTTGGAATGACATGAGCGTGAGTAAATGATGACAGAATTTTCATTTTTGGGTGAATTATCCTTTTAAGAGTAGGGATTTTTTTTTTTTGCATATTAACCCAACACCAAACTTTCTGAGATATTTAGGGCCTGAGCACTGAAGTGTGAGGACCCTATTGGAATTGCTCCATTTATTACATCAGAGTTTTGTAGTGTGATTAAAACTCAGCACCTTCTGTACTTGTTATTCACTGGGCCACTGGAGCTCACAGAGTCTGTAAAATGGGTCAGTATCAGTGAGTGTCGAGTAAAATAATCAGGCTTTACCAGATGAAGGGAAAACAATCCAGTCACACACACCTTCAGGGCTTCCTGTCCAGGCCACAATGGCTGGTCCTGCTTCTACTAATACTACCTTAATATAGATTTATGGACTGACCAGCTGCTCCAGCAGTTTCCAGTACAAACACAAACATGTAAGTAATTGTATTACAGTCTCTGGACATCAGGACTCGCTATTCAGAGCGCTGGAATGCAGTCTCTCAGGACCGAATGACTAAAGCCTTTGTGATTAACTCGACGACAAGTTTTAACGGCTTGTGCATCAGTAACTGTAGCCAGTCTGTTTCAGGAACATCACAGAAAAAGGATAGAGGGATACTTCATCCTAAAATTAACATTCTGTCATAATTTTCTAGCACTTTTGTCATCCCAAACCTAGGGTTGGTGGCAGTAAGATTTTTTCATTTTGCTGAAAGTTTCTTACGCTCATAAAGGCTGCATTTATTTGATCAAAATACTGTTATTGTTGTTTTCTATTTTTAATATAATATATTTATATATATTTAATATATTTTAAATATGGTTATTATTCTAACAAAAATGCATCGATTCACTACAGGAGGACTTTGTTCACCCCCCAGAGCCGTGTGAGACACTTTTTATTATGGAAGGGTGCTTTTTATTTCACTTCTTTTGGACTGAAGCAATGCAAATACCCGCTTGAAAGATCAAAGACCATTTTTAATCTAACTCCAACTGGATTCGTCTGAAAGAAGAAAGTCATATACACCTAGGATGACTTGAGGGTGAGTAATTTATGGGTTAATTTTAATTTTTGGTTGAACTAACCATTTAAAGGGATAGTTCACCCAAAAATAAACATTCTGTCATTGTTTACTCACCCTCAAGTTTCTCCAAACGGAAGTTTCTTTCTTCCATTGTACAAAAGATGACATTTTAAAGAATGATGGCAGCCAATCTGTTGGCGGTAGCCACTGGTTTCCATTATATGGAAAAAAATACTATGGCATTCAATGGCTACCTTCAGCTGCTACCAGATTTTTTCAAAATTTCTTCTTTTGAGTTTAACAGAAGAAAGAATCTCATACAGGTTTGGAATAACTTGAGGGTGAGAAAATTAAGAAAATTATGTTCATTTTAGGTGATCCCCTTAAAGGGGTTGGTCCCACTTTATGTTATGGTGCCTTTAACTACTGGGTAATTAGGGGTAGAACTGACAACAGAAATTAATTACAGATGTAATTACAGAAAGCTATTTTTAAATAAGTACAATGTAAAAACGTATATACTCAATAAGTGAATTGTATCAAATGATTAATTTAAATGTAAGTACATAGTAATTAAAAACACTTAATATAAAGTGGGTCCAAGCGGTCAAATCACATTTTAATCAGTTTTCCCCCAGTGATTCAGGTATAATGTTATATTTTAGTTTTCATGAATCTTTTAGACTATACATTCAATGTAAAAAAAAAAAAAAAAAAAAAAAAATGTTAAATTTTGTTTAAAAATTTTGGTTTGTGGGTTGAAGTGTTTGCTGAGAAGAAAAAAAAAAAAAAACACTGCCAATGTTTCTGACAATAATAACGCCATATTACAGCCATATACAATTATAATTGGATATTTCTTTAAGTGATATAATCTTAATATACAATCTACTTGGAGTAGCAAAATCATCTTTGTATCTTAAAAAAAAAAAAAACAAAAAAAAAAAACACTTTATTGCTTGATTTAAAATGTCCATAAAATATGGCCAATATAGACACTGCAAACTGTCATACACACAAAAACAATAATAACATAATAAAAAAATAAACAACGTTAAAATAATTCCCAACATGCTGACTGCTGTGCTTCAGCTTATGGGGTGTACTGTACTTTCATGTCTATTATAATTAACACTGAACATTCTTCAATAACCTTCACTACACTGTCACAAGTGACTGATATGAATGGGAACGGCTTTCTCCAGGTATTATATACCTCTTTGGATGGCACATGTCCGAGAGCTTAATAAAGAGAATGTTAACAGAAAAAGGCTGAGTGAGATAATGTGAGATGAAGAAGTGGAGAACAGAGGCTCCAGTGTGCCCCATTTCTCTCTCTCCAGACGGCCAGCACTCGAAGAAGACAGCTATAGAGAAACGGACAACGTGACACGAAAGAACGAAATGAGTGCGCTGGGTATTCCAGCGTGACCCTGGCAACTTTTCTACAACAGACTCTCTGTGAGTTTTCCAAGGATTGACGTTCTGCTCTCCCACACAGAAGGAAAAAAAAAACGCTTTCTGCCTTGGCTGGCATTTCTTACACAGGAACCTGAAAGTGGCTAAAGGTGCATTATAGACCAAGAAAGACAAAGACTTTGACTCACAAACAAGAACAAAATAACTCCATCCCATACACCTCAGTCAAAACATCACCAGAAGAATGCTGCTTCTATCTAGTTGATGTCCTCGATGGCTAAAAACAGGTACTGGTCAGAGAGCTCAGAGAGGGACACATTCCAGGCTGAAAACATCTGGCATAATTATGAGAAAAATTACAGTTGAAATAAGTATCAAACCACATAGTTTTGCTCCAGAACTTCAGAGACCAAATCACTCACCAGCAAACACAAATGATTTAGTAAACATGAGCGATTATTACATTCATTCTATTAAGCTTGCTTATATCACATTATTAGTCATCATTATAAATAAGATATTTACATTGTATATTATGTACATTATAATGATTATTAATCTACCTCGTTTTACCTAAAGCCATTTAAAATTGTTTTTGTATATTAATCACATAACATATCAATCAATAAACAAATACATTTATTTAAATAAATAAATTTTGTTCTATTTCAGTAAACAAACAAACAAATACATCTTGTTCACATTTTTTCTTTTTGGCAAGGAAGCATAAAAACAGTTTTAAATTGTTTCTGCATATTGGTTATCATTTAATATATAATTAACAAAATAAATTAATATTTACATAAAAATATGTAATTTTAGTAAACAAACAAACAAACAAACCTTGTTTCGTCATTTTCTCTTTTCAGCATTTCACTGCTGCTCTAGCTTGTGTGCAAATCAAGTTTCTAATTAAAACTTGGCATTGGGCACTGCAAATATTACTCTTATAGAACAGAATAGAATAGAATAGAATTTATTTCCGTTTGCACAGGTACATTATAGTATAGGTAAACTGGAATTCTTGTGGATTTCTCAGGGTCAGTTTTTGTAGAAAAGGTAAAGGTAAAAAAAAATATCAAAAGTGAAAAAAAGCTTGTGCTGCACCTCATTTGTAAGTCAATTTGGATAAAAGCTATTAGATAATTAGTTAAATAAATAAAGGTAAACTGTCATTAGTACAGTACTGGTTATAACAATAAGAAAACAATAGCCTAATGCTTGATGTCTAAAATATAAAGGCTTAGACAGAGAAGACATTTCTATAATTTGTCATAAGACAATTTGCACAGTCCATCTTTATAACTATCATGCAACCTGACACAGCTTTGGCAATACAACTATGCCATTATTTGTCATGAAATAAAGCAATTTCTCCAGAAGCTAATGCACGTCTCATACCAAGACAATCCAACCAGTCTAAATGGGAGAGGCTTTTAAGATGGCGAAGCTGATGCAGAATGCAGAGCTGTATTATAAAAAGATAAACATCACCAAATGGCTCGTACCATGTAAGGGGCAGCTGAATAATGGCTTGGAGCAAGAGATCATTTTAAAAGACATCTGACAAGACAGAAGCCCCTGACCTCCTTTTGTATCTACTCTAACTCTCCCAAGGAGCAAAAACAACCAACTACAGGCCACTGAGAAACACCAGAAATAATTAATTAGACTACAAAGAAAATCAGTGGAGGAAATGACAGCTTTTCCTTGATTTGACGCCATTGTTCATTGCTTTAGATCTGTTACCAATGCAGTGTACTTGCAGCAGGAGACAAATGATAAATATCATCTTAAAGGCTTTATAAAAGTACTAGAAATTGGCTTAAATCAACCGATATGCTGAAAATATAAAACCTCCATCACAAAGTTTTTTGTCACTTCCAATGAATTGCACATCTGGATATTGGATAACCTTTAGTTCTTTAATTAAAGTCAGACTTCAATGTTGGCCATCTAGTCATATTTGCCAAACTGCTGTTAAACAAACATGTTAAACCGGGAAGCTTGTAAATATAAAGTCTGGGTTTGACCTGGAGGCGTTTAAACACATCAATATCATAATCCAAATCTGAAATTCAAAAGCAATTATTTTTGGAATATTATGATCCAGTCTTTAAAACAACAATGATAAAAATGAGCTGCTTTGAAATAGTGATCCTTATCACATTTCATACATTCTCCTGCTTTTTTGATGCCATCTTCGTATGAAAATGTCAAATAATCATTCTCAAAATAGTTGACCTAGTCTGCTTGGCACTTAAGCCTGTTTTTTCCCCAGGAATCACTGCAAACTGTGCAAAATGCCAGACAAAAAAGACAGAGAGAGGAAAAAGGCATTAAAGAAAATGGCTTACACTGCCCTTAAAAAGTCAAAGAAAGCTACAAATAATCTTTAGTTAATGCTCTTCTATCGTAATCTAGAAAAACAACCAGAAAATGGTTGGGCTGTGATATTACTGCATATATTTTACTGTCTTTTCCCCATAGTGAGTACTAGGGATGCCACAATACTCAATATAATATTGAACTGTTTGGTATGACATCCATGGTTCAATATGCGCATGTGAATTGCATTTATTTTTCGGTCTTGCATTTAAATAATTTCCTTTCAGAACAGACCAAGTCTAGAGATAGCATAAAGTTATGTTAAAATAATTATTTATTGTTATAATTGTTCACCAATCATGCAACGAATGATTAGCAAAGAGTTGATGTCAATATTAATTTCAATATATCAGTAGGCCTATATAATTTATACAGAGAGACAATAAAAGTACTTATTGATGGTCAGGTAGATGTAAGTGGTAACATTTGCATGTATGCTATTTGTTGTGTTTGTTTAAAGAACTTAGACTTTTGAGTTATCTCTTGCAGATTGGAAATGACTGCATGAAAATCGTCTATCATCTCACAGGGCAAAGAGCTATACACTGACAACTTGCATGTCGTTGCCAAAATCCCCCAGCCTACTCTGCAGTGAGCACTGAATGCATAAATCATACTATTTGAAATCTACCGTAAGTCAGAAGTAAAATAAAAAGTATTCTTTATTGGTGTTATTCATGTGTTTTCAGGATAATGCTGACATAAGGATGCTTTTGTGTTTCCTGCATGAACACAAGCCACCAGCCCAGATCATTATCTGTTATGTGTAAGATTTTACATGGTGTAGCTCATAAGAATATAGTAATTATTAAACTTTGTGGGTTGGAGGGATTGTTCTTTTATGCTGGTTTTATGGAGAGTGATTTTACCCCAATATCATAAGGCAAAGATAATGTAAATGTGAAATGTATTGTCATAACACTATCTGTACTCCCTGGCCACAACCATTGCCTATGCATCTCTATAGGTACTGAAGCCACTATTATAGAGATCCTCCTTCTAGACTCCTTGTATAGTAATCAAAGCTTGGTTTTGGAGATGAATAAGAACCGAATACTAATCCTGTAACATTTCAATTTCTGTTAGATTGTCATTCCTGCAATAAGGGAGTGGTGGTGAGCAGTTTGAGACCGAGGGGTATGTGTACTAGTTTCTGTACATCTCTGTTGTTGTATCATTCTTGAAGTCCCTTCCTTGCCAACGGAAATAACTGACCAAACTAAGGCAACACAGCACAGATGAAAAATGCAATAAATCATCATCATAGTCATAAGGCATCAATGCATCATGCCTTGTCATTGCTTTCATAATCAACTCAGTTAAATTCCCACATGGCAATACTCACATTTCTATTCTTGATAACCTACATTGAAACAATTTAAATTAAATTAAAACATTTTAATTATGAATCTGCCTGCTTATTGTCAGTAACTAGAGTTGTCCTATTGGGGGGTCAGCAAATTATTATTATTTTCTTACTTTTGAAAAGCAAGGCAGTGGCCAAAAGAATTCAAAAAGTGGCTTTACACTTTTTCCAAGCATTCGGCCAAGACAGCCCCTGTGCCGGTATACACTGAAGATCAGGAGCAGATTGATGCAATCCACTCTCACCTGACTTCAGTTCTGGACAGCACACCCACAGTGACCAGATCAAATTCATTATGGATGTCCTTTTTCCAGAGGTAGGTCTCATGTGTTAACAGTGCTCTGCATGATATCAGATTCACATTAATTTTAATGTCAAATGGTTTTTCCATAATGTGAGACCATTGCTCTAAAAATAATCGTTTTTGTGGTTATTATAGAAGAGATATTTTTCATTTTGTTGTAAAAAGCTAAACGTGTGAAATGATACTTGGCTAGTTGGGGTGTGATCAACCTCAAATCTTTCTCTGGTAGTCCATTATCTGTGCCCTTGTTTTTGTTGAAAATCTGTCCATTCTGGAGGCTAAGGAGAAATTTCTGTGAGGACCTGTCATTTACACAAGGTACTGTAAGGATCCTATAAAGGGAAACATGGTCAAACATGAGATCCTGCGATTATTCACATATTTTTTTTGTACAGCTATCGAATTTTTGCTTATTTTATCAGTTTTGCAGGGGCATTTTGACAAGAGGAATGAGCAACAATTAAAGAAGAGCAGCAGGAGAGTCATCCTAGTTCATGTTTTGAATAAGTGCTGTTAATTAATAATACTGGTGTACACAAAAAAGTTGTCTTTTTTTCTTCTCAGATGGCTAAATGGGGTGAATTGTGTTTGTCTTCATAAAATGCTATGAAGTAGACTGTTTTGTAGCTGTATGACAACCAATAGTGAATACTAAAGCATTAATAAATATTAAATAAATATTTCATTGATGGTCCATATGATTACACTGTATGTCTGATGAACTAAATATGGTTAATATCAGAATGTTACTTTTTATTTATAAATTCACAACAACACATCACTCGATCTCCTGTATATTAAACCTACAGTGAATATAATTAGGCTACAGTAGATCATGTATCATTACATTGTCCATTTTGATCCAAATATGTGTATTATTAATTTTTAAATTCACTTATTTAATGAGTAATATTAATAAATGTGTATTATTAATTTTTCAAAAACTGTAATTCAGTTGTCTCCTGTAGGCTATGCAGAGACCAACAGTGAATATCCAGATATTTTTATCCGTAGTGCAGATCATCTGATATTCTAATGTAACGTTTATATTTAAATGCACACAAAAAAAACCACTCAATTAGTCATTGTCTATGGACGGGATGGTTATTAATGTGTAAGCTTCGAGCATCTATGATAATACAAGTCTTTTTCCAGTGTACAGGAGTTTTCGTTGTTAAATTGTTTTAAAAATCACATTTTAAGTCACAAAAAAACACTCTGATGTGCCAAGCCATCAGAACCGAACTGAACTGAAAACCATGGTTAAAAAACTGAGGTATGTATTGAACGGTGGGCTAACTGTATTGTTGCATCCCTAGTGAGTACGCCTGGGGTCTGACTCTAGCGAGCCATTGACTGAGGGGACGGGCAGGGAGAACTATTTAACAAAATGAGGCCATACATCAATCAATAACCTCACCAAAAGCCAGCCAAAGGCCCTCTACAGGAATGAAACAGCCCTGCTTTTAAGTATATTAAACAACTAACCTAATAATGTCTCTGTCTTTTTCAATCAATGTACACCACTGGATCAAAACATATCAGTGTTCTAATTGGAAGGTTGGAGGTTATAGCTCTGCTTGTTTGGCAACCTCATGGCTAAAAGCAGGGTTATTGCTAAAGGATTAAGCAGACAAATGACATAAACAACTCAAGTATGCTGGAGGATTTTAAGCCAATGCAACATAATGAACATATAGACTTGGACTGAGCGATATAGCTAAAATTGCAATATTTTTCAGTTTTTCAACTAAAATGAAAACTATTTAAAACATTTTTGTTAACAGAAATGAGGCTGAAATAAAATAATACAATAAAAATAGCAGATGAAAAACTAAATAAGAATTAGAAATGGGGGAAAAAATAATAAAAACTACAAACTCACATACCTAGGAAATAAACTAAAATAAAAAAAACCTGAAAATACAAAAATAGAAGCTAATTCTATAGATTTTACTAAAAACTATAATAGTACATAAATAAAACTAGAACAACACTGACTGAAATGGCTTAAAAGGTACATTTTGTTCAATATTTTTGGCTAAACAGCAATTGTTGCTAGATTATGTTTAATAAAAGAAATAAAGCATAAATCTGGTTATGAACAAAAGTTGTGTTCTGTACTGTATTTCACTAAATAACGCAATAATTTTTTTATTAATATGCACAAAATAATATGCACCCTAAAAATAATTACTAAATCATTATTTACTGATGCTCAAATTATACAACAACTATATATTGTAATTATCTGGCATATCGACCAACTCTACTGACTACCCAGCAGTCCTTGACGACATTCTTCAGATACTGTGGAATCTGAATGAATGATGCATCATTAATGTCACTGGAGAACAAAAGTGGGCTGTTAAGTTATGATGGCATGCTAGATTAGTTTTCATCTGAGGCATAGCTTGGCTCTAACAAAAGCCACTCTTCTGTGCAGAAGGCAACCAAGCAGATGCATCCACTGGTTCAGCTTTTCATTTTAAAAATCTGCACTGCCCCTTTAAGGCAGAATTTCCTTTTTTTGCCAGTTTCCTGTTGCAGCCTGATAATGGGCCTCATTCGGCAACGCAACGACACTCCACAGCACTACTATTCCCTGTGATATTGCCTGGAATCAGTGCTACCTTAATCCAGAGAAAGCTCCATCACCACCTGTAGTGCAGAGAGAAAGACTTTCTGGATTATGTGAAAGTGGAGAGAACACTACTATTTTTAGCAGCATGAATGGACGCAGTCTGTTGAGGTTGTGAGCTGCTAGAGCACACATATGCCAGCTGAGACAATCAGACAGGGTCCAAATACAACAGTTTATCGAGGCTGTGAAACAGCAAGGTGTACGTGTAATGTTATGCTATTTGGTGGATCCCGTTCTGGTATATTTTCTTCATGGAAAAATGACCTATATGCATTAATGTAGGTGGCAGCAATCTAGAATATCTTCTAAGATCATGTATCATGTTGTATAATTTAAGTGTATATTTTAATTAATTTTGTGAAGCACTTTGTGACTTTTTTGTCTGTGAAAAGTGCTATAGAAATAAAGCTTACTTACTTACTTATTTACTAAAGTGTCTTGAGTCTAGAAAACTTGAATATCACTTCCTCTGTACGGCTTTTCCTCCAGTCTACCTCAAGTTAAGTAAAACTTTCACTTTCCATGCTGTTTTAGGATCTGATCATCACATCTAAACCCAGAGCTTCTCACTTCTGAAATGAATTGCAAACCAGGTCTGAGATCAGCTCTGAAAGTCAACTTCCACCAACAGTCCTGCATTAAACTCCTTCCTCATCTGAAATTGCTGTAGCTTTTCCTGTGTTTGAGAGGATAAGAGGGTTTGTCCACGCCTGTCTGAACTCACAAAGCACCACTCTATAAACTAGATGTGAATGCTAAATCATCGATGAGAATAAAGATGGTACAATGAATATTCATGAAAGCAAACATGCAACAACATTAGCATGTAAACAACAGCAGACATGGTTTCAGAAAGAGTCTTTTTTTCCTTCCTTTCCCCACAAACCAACTCAAATTTGCACACTTTAAATACTTAATAACAGGGATGTGCAAACTTGGTCCTTGAGGGCCACTGTCACTGTCCAACTCTAATGCTGTGAATCAAGAGGAAAGTGTCTTTCTGTTTTGGATGCGAACGCATGTTTGAAAGCATAAAACACAACTTTGCTCTTTGATGACCACATGAACAGTTTGAAATGATGGCGCTCTGATAGTGTTGGTCATTCTATGAATGTGCCATTGTCTGAAGAATAGAAAGTCAGTTGCGAAAGTCACCAAAACACAGAGGAACACGACCATGTGACTCTCATACAAAGGACACTGTGCACCACCTGACCAACCATGCAGTCTGTTAGTTCATACTGAAAAATTCAGCAAGAGAGAGCTCTTAAACCAGCAGAAGTGGGCCGTCAGCAGCTGGACAGGGCCAATGACATGCGTGTGCTGTATCAAAGTGCTGACAGTGCCCAGAGGTGACTCTGCAAGCAGTGAAGCAGTCCTCCCTTCATTAGAGAACCCAGATCTGAACATTGAATGGGGCACAGGCATCTACTTCAGCATCATACCAATAACAAACAAAGGCAGCGTATATGTTCCATTCAAAGGCCATTAAAGTGAGCGAGAAGTGTATTTTAATTGTCTTTATTTACAGAGGTATATTATGTCACACTTCACTCATCTCTAGTAGCTTTCGTCTGTGTGTGAAGACAGCTGGCCGTGGCGGGCCTAGTTCTTATCTAATGCAGGGATTCCCAAACTTTCTTTATCAGCTAAATCCCTTTGACATAAAATATCACAATACCCTATGAGATTTAAAGTTAATATTTCAATAACTTAAAAAAACATTTGCATGTTCACAGTGCTCTGGTGTTGTTTAATGGTAACATGTAGGTAGGGTAAACAAATACATATTTTATCTATTTTTAGTATGTTTAAAATTAACTAGTTTAATTTGATATTTTTATGCTTTGATTAATTATTAGCTTTCCATCAACTCCCCTGCAGTTCCCTAAAAACTGATCTAATGCAACAAAACTCATACATTTTAACCGCGGCAAAAGTGCTTTTTGGGGCCACACTATGTACAAAAACAAGTCATGCACATCCTTATTTATACACAACAAACAGTTATACAAAATGCTTGTCTTCATAGCATTTGACCCTTTTAGTTCATTAAACGACCTACTGCTTTACAAAAACAAGCTCACAGCACTCCCATTTACATACAAACACACTCACACTCTTCCACTGCTACAACAGGCCTCTGTCTACCTTGAACAGTGATCGAGGATCAGTAGTGGTCTACTGACAGCAAAGCAGAAAAGACTAATGAGGCTGTGATCAAGGGATACAAGAGCTTTTCGTCCATCTGAACTGGGCTCATGGTGGGCTGATGTTCATGCCTGATTTTTATTGAATGTCAGCAATGAAAAGGTCAACATGCAGGAAAAAAAAGTTTTATTTTCCAAGCATTGCTGCTGCTAATATCTTTGTTGTGATTTAAAGTATGCTATCTTTATACTACAGTTTAGTAACACAGGGCAAACCCCCTGGTATCAAATCCCCTTGACGTCAGTGAGATTACACAGTGTTCACTAAAGATACAGCATGGCTTTGGTATGCCTCTACTGAGAGCTGGCAACTCTCATGCTGTGAAACCAGAACCTGCAGAGCAAAGTGTCTTGCTGTTTTGGATGCGAACGCATGTTTGAAAGCACAAAACACAACTTTGCTCTTTGATGACCACATAAACAGTTTAAAACGATGGCGCTCTGATAGTGTTGGTCATTCTGTGAATGTGCCATTGTCTGAAGAATAGAAAGTCAGTTGTGAAAATCACCAAAACACAGAGGAACACGACCATGTGACTCTCATACAAAGGACACTGTGCACCACCTGACCAACCATGCAGTCTGTTAGTACATACTGAAAAATTCAGCGAGAGAGAGCTCTTAAACCAGCAGAAGTGGGCCGTCAGCAGCTGGACAGGGCCAATGACATGCGTGTGCTGTATCAAAGTGCTGACAGTGCCCAGAGGTGACTCTGCAAGCAGTGAAGCAGTCCTCCCTTCATTAGAGAACCCAGATCTGAACATTGAATGAGACACAGGCATCTACTACTTCAGCGTCATGCCAATAACAAACACACTTTTATGCAAAATTCCCCAAAGAAATGCAATCTTTAAAGACTTAATTTCTAATTTCTTATGCCTGCGGGCATCCAAACCCTGCCCATCCATACTTGCATACAAAGTGTTGGCCACAACCTACTGTAATTTATTCCAGCAAACCCAATATTGAAACTGTGCCCACAGCTTTTAAGACGGAGTACACTGTCACACTAATGCATTTAATTTATTACACGAGGCATTTCTTTCTGTCCTTGCTTTCACGTGTTTTAGGAACTTACCTTGATGGGGTTTGTACTGAAACGAATCTTCCTGCTGGGGGGTGGTTCATCTTCTAAAGGCAGCCCAGGGATTTCCGAACTGCTGGATTCTGGTTCGTAAGCCACATCGTCCTCAGCCTCCTCATCTTCATCCAGCTGACTACCACCAGAGTCCTCTCCGATCCCGCTGTATGCGCTGATGTCCACCAGGTCTGCTTCTGAGATATCCTCTCTGTGGGATTCCTCCTCAGCGCAGGCCTGTCCAATTTCCTCCTTTTGTTCTGAGAGCTCATGGCTGCTGGTGGCCTCCCCATTTTCCAGAGAGGCGTGGACATCCGCCTGTACCAGTCTGCTCCCTGCATCCGGTGCTCCTGGTGCTGCATGCTCCTCTGGTTTGAAATGCTTGCCCGATGCATTATGGATCTCTTCTGACCTGGATGTATTGAAATGCGTACCAGCATTGCCAGAAGCCACATCCTCGGATGATTTGCTTTTGGGTCCATCAGCTTGGATGCTTGTTCTACTCTTCGGACTCCCAGGTGCAGCCTTTTGCTCTCCCTCTTCTTGATTCTCTGTCGGAGGGGAGACTCGTCCCTTTCTAGTGACAATTTTGGAGCTGATTCCTCCCACCTTGCCCGGGGTCGAGTCTACCCCGTCAGAAGGCAGTGGGGAGGTTGAGGACGGTCGGTGAAGGTTGTTGTGCTGGTCTCCTCGTTCAAACACTGCGCTCAACTGGCTGACTGTAGGGGACACTGCCTCTGCGCGACAGTCCGCCGCGTCCAGTCTGTCCAATGACTCCGTGCTGCCGTTGAAGCGCACCACCACATCCAAACGGCTGTCTTGAAACCCTGACGCCCGCTCTTTCTTCAACAGGATTCGATTAGTCGCAGCCTGCTTCTCCTGCAGGTGACGCTGCTCAAATATCTTCCGTGTCTCCTGTAGCTTGGAGAAGCCTGAGCTTGGTCCACGGGAGCTGCTACCGTCTATCTTTCCATCGAAGCGGCTAACTCGCTCTGACACAGTCCCGCCGAGTTTGAGCAGCGCACTGTGATCCACATTCTCATTCAGACTGCTCGCTCTGGGGAGGGAGAGTCGGATGGACTGGTCTTTGGCCTTCGACGGATCCTCTTCATCCCCAGGAGAACCCATCTGCATGAACATATTCTTGATGCGGTGCACATTGGAGCCGTACCTGCGGCCCCGGCCCTGTGGTCGAGGTTTCCCATCCTCCCCGTTAGCAGCACTGGAATCTTTTACTGGCTTTAGAGATTGAATTCCAGCTTCATAGGCATTTCTGTGCGGCGATGCGCTTCTTGCTACGAGAGTGGTGCTGGCGCTGCCGCTGGATGCAGATGGGGGTTCAGTCTTCATCATGGTTAATCAAACAGCAGTAAAGATGAGCAGAAACAGCATAGCCCTATGCTTCTCCTCCTTGTTGCATGAATAAGAAGCGGCAGCCTTCAGGATCAGTCCATATCATCAGCCACAAAACACAGAAAAGGAGAAAGTATGAATAAGACAGAAATAATTGACATATTTTATAAGAAATATGCAAGGAATAATTGATGACAGACCACTGAATTATCAGAAAAAATAATGCACACATGAGGTGGTGATACGGCCATTACACCAAGCGGAGCATTATTTTCCTAATAATTCAAAGTCAGTACATCCGCTTATACTACAGTTACCACAAGACATTGTTCAGATGATGTATTTCAAGACATTTGTCAGGTTTTTGTCCTTAAAACGCTCTTGCATGTAGGACCAATTTCACAACCATCAAGTCTCAAGCCTCAAGCCTCAGTTGCTAGTTTCACAACATCATTTCAGACCTAGTTGTGGAGGCTCAAGCCATAAATGCAGTCTAATGCAGTAATTAGAGAGAGCGAGATTAATTGTAGCTGTGTGAAGCACGTTTAAATTACCTGAATCTGTGCATTTAAATGGAAAACGTTTAACTAAGTGGCATCTGCA